>NC_136495.1:144849055-144894055 GCF_053919585.1 Euprymna scolopes | reverse complement strand
TATTCAGTGTAGCTTAAAAACCATATATATTTATAATTTACTAACTAACTCTACCTACGTATTGAGCACTATTTAAGTAAATACTTAAAGTTTACGCATAAATTTATACTTTCGTATATTAATTTTATGTGAGTAAATGAAATAATTATATATATATATATATATATATATATATATGTATATATAGTAATTTATAAAATATATATGGCGATTAAGCTACACTGAATATTCTGCGTTTCATCCAACTATAGGATTCGTCAGGCTTTTGCGCGAATTCTGTCGTTGCTTCTTGTTCAAAGGATCTGTTTTAGAGCTAGGTCATTGGTTTTAGGTGGCCGTTCTACTTCTTTTTTTTAATACATATAAATATACCTATGTGTACACAATAATGCACATATATATATATACACACACACACACACATATATATATATATACATATATGCGTGTGATCGTTTATGTATATTCATGTTTATTTAATTTATTTATTTGTTTGTTTTCTATTGTCATTGTTAGTTTTAAAGTTATTTTGTATCGCTCTCCTAGAGTAAGTTTTATTTTGTGAACACAGTTGTTTGCTATTTCCCGCCTACAGTTTAATAGATTTTGAGGTTCTTTAAAGTACAGGATAGAACATTTTTCATGGAGGCATAATTTACATGGGTCGTCTAAATGTGTGCATGTGGTAGAACGGCCACCTAAAACCAATAACCATGCTCTAAAACAGATCCTTTGTTTGATGAAATGCATGCCCATTGGCTGGTAGAAGGGGCGCGGTGGATACTAGAAAGCTGATTGGCAAACTAGTAATCCTCAACATGCATAAAAACAAGAAGCAACGACAGAATTCGCGCATAAGCCTGACGAATCCTATAGTTGGATGAAACGCAGAATATTCAGTGTAGCTTAATCGCCATATATATTTTATAAATTACTAACTAGCTCTACCTACGTATTGAGCACTTTTGAAGTAAATACTTAAAGTTTACGCATAAATCTATACTTTCGTATAGTAAATTTATGTGAATAAATGAAATAGTTATATATATATATATATATATATATATATATATATATATAGACAGATAGTAATAATTAGAGAAAAACGGAGAAATAAAAGGAGAGACAAAAAAAGGAGTGTATAAAGATGAACACTCTATCTACAGGTATTTCGAACTCATTTTTTGCTAAACCTACATTTTCTATATGATAATGTTTTACCTATATAAAAAATACACACATTACCAACCATTTAACATGTTTACATTATAAATCGCAACGGTAAAAAATATCAACATTTAAAAACATGTCAACATAAAATAAGTGTTATCATTACATAGGACAACTATTATAAATCTCAGCACTAAACAACTTGGACTATAATAAGTTAGATAACTAATAATTTTCTATAGGATATCCTCTTTAAACAGTTTGACTTTTTCGCATTTTTCTATTTTAAAATATTGTTTACTCGTTTTTTTTTTTCATATATGTATATCATCATAACACACCAATCAAACCAATCTACAAGGAAACTGTTCACATATGCACTAACATTCATTTTATTTTTAGGTCGGTGCAAACTCGAAATTGTTTCAACTGATTCACAAAAATTAAAACTCAAATAAAATTAAGATATAGTAATAATAATAATAATAATAATAATAATAATAATAATAATAATAAATCTATATCTATATCAGTCTAATATATATGGTTTACTTTTAGAATGTTTTTAATAAACTACATCACTTATGTTCTTGCCTCTCGCTCCATTTTCTTGATATCTGTTACATACATTTTGCTCTACATAAATTGAATGTATCTGTACATTAAACATCCTCATCCATTATGCCTTGTATCTTGCTGTCTTTTTTTGCTTTTACCGTTGTCTGTCAAATTTCCAGATAAATGCCAGAATTCCTCTTGATTTTAGCCCTATTTTTCTGTCGCGTATTATTATTCTCACTTTGCGTACGATTTAGTCGTTTTCTGTACCTTCCTCATGCATGATGTATGATTCGGATGGATCCCGTATACTACTCCGCTATGATAAATCCTCTTTGTTATGTTTACATGATTATTTACTTATTACAAATATAGAAAATAAAAATATTCACACACACACACACACACACAGATATATATATATATATATATATATATATATATATATATATATATATATATATACTAGCAGGAAAATTGAACGTTGTCCAGAATTGAATAAGAATTAACTTATTGACAATGTAATCGATTAAATCACTCATTTGTTTTTAAAACTATTGATGTCCTGCTCTAGTTATGGAGCCTCCCACAGTGTACCAAGAGGAAGTTCACATACCTTTACACAGTAATCAATTCGACAGATACCTTTCACATTATATACGGTTGGTTTTATATAATTATCATTAAATAATGTATTCAGTTTAAATGCAAAAATAAGGTACTATGTTTCAATTGTGCTCTTCGCAGAACATTCAATACTAACGCGCCACTGTCTTATCAAAGAATAACTTTTTTTCGGTTTACCTGTTATTTTAAGACACTTTTTTAGATGAGGTAGTATCACTGGTTCCTGGTTCTTAGTGTTCATCTGTTATCTTAAGGTTTGGAATCTTGTTGCTTATCAGATGTTGGCTTTTGCTCGGTCTATCTGAGCTATCTTTGAGGAACTCATACCGCATGCAACTCTTTAGTAGACTGCTTCTGTATATTCCTCTGTGCAGTGTCTTGTTTTGAATCAAACCCGTTTTTCTCCGCTTTTATTTCAATCTTTGTGTCAGTTTCACTGTGGATGATGGATACTACCGGATGACACATTCTCGCGGACTCTTATATATTGCAATCGAGAGATTTTTGTTGTAGATTCTGAAAACCCCTTTAAGTGAAATTATTTCAATCACTCCTGCACATGCTTCATAGCGTATATCCTCATGTATTTTTTAAAATATATTTATCATGTGTGTAGTTGCTACTATAATTTTCGGATTGATAGAAATCGTCATAATATCCAAGCTTTTTTTTTCATGCCATACACAAACCTTGCTATTTCCTTACGTTTCACCCTTTCTGTTCTGTTTAACCCATAATAATTATAACAATAACTTCTACATATCAGTATGTATACTTTAATAACTCCGCTTTCAGATTGTATGAGTATAGAAATAACATAGTTAATAATGGGTGACTTTTTCTCATTTGTCTTTTCTGGTGTATTTTCTATTGAGTGCATTCGATATTACACTTTTACAGATCGTCTAGTGGAGATATTTTGGCTTTGTGTCGAATCCTAAGGTAGCCGTCAGCAAGCAGAAGTTTACAGGTGGATGTAGATGGCTCACACTCTCTATTTTGGCGTAGGGAAACCAGCACTTATTGTAATTGCTTAGACCATTTATAATTTTTGAAGCATTAGTAATCAGTTTTTCGAATTGTAAAAGCCATTATAACGTTATCCTTATCATAGTCGAGCGATGCTCTTTTCAGCCAGTTTATAAAGTTTTCCTTATCTATATAATCCTAAGTGAATTAACGCAGAACATTTTACCAAGCTGACAGTTCACCCATTCTTCCAGTTTTTTTTAATTGAAAATTCCTGACGTATTTTGGCCGACTCTTTTGAGCAATTTCCGTAGGAGACTTGTTTCATTATTCTTTCTCATTTTTAAGATCCTAATATAAAAGACGTTTAACAAGTTTGGTAAAGAAAGTTGTTAGACTGACGTTTGTTGCGTGATGTAGGCGTGTAATTTTGATGTTTGAATTTTAGAAGCGTAACAGATGACGATTATTATAGTGAAAGGATACCGTTAGTGTTTCTGATGGAGAATGTTTTTTTTTTATCTACAAATACAAGTCCTCCGGCGATGGGGAAGGAGTGGTGGGGGCAGGCAAGGTTGTTGCTGGCAGCCCTTAGCTCCAACCCTGCACGTGAGGCGGCCCCGGGGTGATGGTGGCTGGATGGCTGGGACTGCAGCCTCCTTCGGAAGCTCCCAGGGTGACTGGGCGGCCCTTTTCAGGATCCACACCGCCCACCCTGAATTGGGAGGGGTCTAGAAAAGGTGACCCAAACAAGTGTCTGTTCCACTCTCCACGGACAGGTAGCCGAGCCTCGTCGTGGCAACCAATACCTCGGTCCTATTAATACTAAGAAGCTAATAATTGGCACTTGGAATGTGCGTACTCTTCTCGACCTTGACAACAACTCAAGACCTAAACGGAGAACAGCTCTAATTGCATATGAGTTAAAGAAGTACAACATCGACATAGCTGCTCTCAATGAGACCCGATTCTCGAATGAGGGCTCCCTCACCGAGTCAGGAGAGGGATACACCTTCTTCTGGAAGGGCCTGGATAGGGGTGCTCCTCGCATCCATGGAGTTGCCTTTGCCATCAAGACCAGGCTACTCAACAGCATTCCCCAGAGCCCAACGGGTCACAATGAGAGGCTAATAACTTGGCGTATCCCCTTATCAAATAAACGTCACGCTACCCTAGTCAATGTGTATGCACCAACCCTAGATTCAGCTGATGAATTGAAAGACCAATTTTATGCCCAACTCCATGAGATCATGCTGACAATCCCCAAGGAAGATAAGATCATTCTCCTTGGGGACTTCAATGCAAGAGTGGGCAGCAGTCACCATCTTTGGGAGAGAGTCCTAGGGCATCATGGAGTTGGAAAATGTAACGATAATGGGTTGCGTCTTTTAACATTCTGCTCCCAACATAATCTGTCCATCACAAATACCATGTTCCAACTCCAAAACAAATTCAAGACCACCTGGATGCATCCTAGGTCCAAAATTTGGCACCTACTTGACTATGTTATTGTAAGACGTAATGACATGAAAGATGTGAGAATCACCAGAGCCATGAGGGGAGCAGATGGGTGGACAGATCATCGCCTTGTCCGCTTTATTTTCCTTCTTAAGATCCGGCCTCCAGCTCGCCGTCAAGCTCCCAGAAAACATCTTGACCTCAAAGCTCTCAACAACATTACAACACGAGCTGCTCTACAAAACGAACTGGCTGAATGTCTTACCTTACCAACTCCTGCAGCAGATCCCATAACAACAGCTTTCTTAACTGAAAAATGGGAAAGCATCTGTGAAGTCCTCCTCAATACTGCCAAGGACATTTTGGGATTCTCAAGAAGAAAACATAGAGACTGGTTTGACGAGCAGTCTGATGGAATTCATCAACTAATTGAAGAAAAAAATCGGCAACAGCAAGCAGTGACTGCAAATCCAACTCCAGCATCACGTGCCAAGCTAGCCGAGCTTCGGTCAAAAGTCCAACAGGAAACCCGAAGAATGCAAAATGAATGGTGGACCAATCTTGCAACTGAGATCCAAGGTTTAGCTGATATGGGGGACCAACATCAATTATATAATGCCCTTAAGACAGCCTATGGGCCAAAGAACAATAGCCTCTGCCCAGTCCGTAGTGCTGATGGCTCCATACTCTATACTGAGAAGACTGCCATACTCAATCGGTGGGCTGAACACTACCAAGACTTACTGAACAGGCAGAACCCTATCGACCCTACTTTTCTTGACCATCTTCCTGACCTTCCTGTAATACAAGAATTGGATGTAATACCAACTATCCATGAAGTTAGCCGTGCAGTTAACAACCTCAAGAATAATAAAGCCACTGGCCCTGATGGCATACCAGCTGAGCTTCTTAAGCATGGCGGAGATGCCATTACTACTTGTCTCCATAACATCATCCAAGATGTCTGGGAGTCAGGCTGCTGCCCACAACAATGGAAGGATGCAGATATCATCACCATATATAAAAAGAAAGGTGACAGAAATATTTGTGGCAATAGTCGAGGCATTTCCCTCCTGTCAACCTCAGGGAAAGTTGTCACTAGAATCTTACTGTCTCGTATCATCCAACACATTGTCAATTAAGTCTTACCTGAATCGCAGTGTGGCTTCAGACAGGAGCGCAGCACGATTGACATGGTTTTTGTTGCAAGACAGCTCCAGGAGAAAAGCGTCGAGCAACACGAAAATCTATATATGGTTTTTTGTAGATCTCGCCAAGGCCTTTGACACTGTGAACCGTCCTTTGCTCTGGGAGGTACTCATCAAATTTGGCTGCCCACCAATATTCCTGGGTGTCCTGAAGGCTTTCCATAATGGATCTATGGCTCGCGTCTCCAGTTCAGGACTAAAATCTGAGCCCTTCCTGGTAGAATCGGGTGTGAAGCAGGGATGCGTCATTGCGCCCATCTTGTTTAATCTTTTTCTTGCTGCGGTTTCCAATGTTGCCAAACAGCAAATCCATCCTGCTGATGGGATCCGCCTCTCATACCAGCTGGATGGCAACCTCTTCAATCTGCGTCGCCTCCATGCTAGATCACGTGTGACAGAAGAAGCAATCCATGAATTGCAATACGCTGACGACACAGCTCTGGTGAGCTCATCTGAAGAGGGTCTTCAGCGCACCATCAACACTATCTCCAACATTTACTCCCGAGCTGGTCTAGCCATCAACATCAACAAAACAGAGACACTTAACATATGTGAACACCGTCAGGAACATCCAATGTTCACAATCAACCAACAGCCCCTGAAAAACACTCAAGAGTTTACTTATCTTGGCTCAGTGCTCACTGACTCCTGTGACCTAACGTGAGGTCCAACAGCGCATTGGTCTGGCTGCTGCAGCCTTTGGTAGACTCTCGCACAGAGTTTTTATGAATCGTAACCTCACCACCACCACCAAGGTTTCTGTCTATAGAGCAATCTGTCTCTCCATCCTCTTGTATGGCAGCGAGTCATGGGTGCCTTATAGACGCCACCTGAAAAAGCTAGAAGCATTTCATACCAACTGCTTACAGCGTATACTAGGTTTAAAATGGTGACACAGGGTGCCACACAATGAGATACGCAGGCGCACTCAAATGGGCCCACTTGAAATAATTCTAACTAATAGACAACTTAGGTGGCTTGGTCACACCATCCGGATGCCAGCAGAAAGGCTCCCACGAAAGGTCCTCTACGGGGAACTTGCAGATGGCAGACGCAACCCTGGGGGTCCACGTAAACGTTTCAAGGACCAACTAAAAACATCATTGAAAAAGTGTGGCATAGAATCCAACGTCATCGAACATGCTGCTGCTGATCGGAGAAAATGGTGAAACATCTGCCAAGAGGGCTTGGAAACTTTCACCTCCACCTATAATGACCGAGCAGAGCGAAGAAGACACCAAAGGCACGCGGCGCAGCGGGCAGACGACATCTTCCCTTGTGCTGCCTGCGGCCGTGTATGCAATTCACGAATTGGACTCCACAGTCACCAGCGAGTCCATCAGGCGTAATCTATCTGGGACTGTTAGGCATGGTGCAACGTCATCGTCGTCAGCGACGGACTACTGAAGAAGAAAGAAAGAAAAGAAAGTGTTTCTGATGGATCAAGACCACTTGTTTTTAATTGCAGATCTTCATTTGAATGCCCTGCTTTTACCGGTTGCTGATTGACAGCGAGATCAGAATTGTGGTGCTGCACAACTCCTACTCTCTACCAATTCAAGTTATGAAATATAAACCATTGTGCAAATCTGGACGGTTCGATGCTTAAGGGCAGAACTCAACGAAGTTTTCGGCCACGCATCTGCTCCTTTGCCTGGTTTCAAGAGAGGGCCAAATCATGCTACCCCACATATTTGCAGCCAACTAAAACCAGCCTAATTGCCTCCATTCGTCGAGTATTCGCCGAGCCCGCGCCGACCGTTTTGGAAAAGACATGCTCCCAGTTCCAAACCAGTATTGAGGCGATTGAAATCAAGTTATCTTATTTGACTTTTTCAATAAAATTTTAAAATAAACATGTAGTGTGGCTTTCTTAAGGGTGACACATTTATCGTACCAACCTTTACAATACGGATGATTGGAATAAATTTATACATTCTTACGTTTTTAAGGATTTTAATTGTGTCAATGTTAAATATAAATAATTTGTTTTCTTTAAAACCGATAAAAAATGGTATATATATATATATATATATAAATTCCCGTTCACATACACCTTTCATAATAAAGCTAAAACCCAGAACTAGATAGAATCGAGCAATTGCATCGACAACGGACAACGCCAGGCCCAAAGTGGGTTTCGATGTAGTGCATCTCATCAGTTACGTGCTCCGACATAGGCGCGAACCCAGGTCGTCGCACTCATGAAGTGTGCAATACTGACGACCTTACGATATGGGCCAAGGCGCAATCTATTGACTATGCCTCGATTTTTTAAATTCTTATATTTTCATCCAGTTCTACATTCTATGATGTGACGAGCAACGCGTCATATACAACTAAGATAGTTACTGCTGGTATGCAGGCGGTAGATATCACATCTTAAAAACTTAACTGAAATTAGCCGACTCCCCAGACACGATTACGGAACAACCTTATTTGTTGAGGGACATCACGTCCCTACGAAGGATGACCCGCTTTTTTCTACATACATTAGACATTAAGAGGAGATTATAGATAGATATATAAATTCCCGTTACGGGAAGTTATATATATATCTATAATCTCCTCTTAATGTCTAATATATATATATATATATATATATATATATATATATATATATATATATATATATATATATATATATATATATATACACGCCCCGCAATAGTGTAGTACTCTGGTTAAAAGAAAGAAGTAAAATTGCGATCGCACTGATGTTTATGCGATGTAAATAAATAAAAGCAGAAAAGGATGAATAGGATAGTATTTGAAACAACAAAATATTCAAACATTCATATAATTAAATAGGAGTACAGTTTTATTTTGGAAATAAAACAGATTTAATTTAATCTAGCAAGCAGAAATATTCAGTTTATTAAAACAATACGTTTAACCTGGCATCGTGAAGTCGAATAATTAAAAAAAATCACTAGTTCGTCACAGGTTGCCGTAGTGCACCTCTTCTCTTCTCTATCTTCTCTTCTTCTCTTATTCTATCTTCTTCTATCTATCTTCTATCTATCTTCTATCTTCTATCTTCTCTTCTTCTCTATTCTTCTTCTCTTTCTTTCTTCTATTCTTCTTCTCTTCTATCTATCTATCTATCTATCTATCTATCTTATCTTCTATCTTTCTTTTCTTCTTCTTCTATATAAATAAAATGAACTCATTTTTCCCGCTGATTTTGACATTAATAGGATTAAAAATCAAGATATTTCATGCAAATATAATATGCACAAACGACAGAACAATATCTGAGGTGTGTTATAGGCTTATTATTTCTCAAATTCCTCTATAATCTTAGATTTCTATACTTTTTCTGCTGAGAAGTCACGGCCAAACTCGGTTAAGATCAATGGAAGTGGTAAAATATTTTCTCTCTAATAAATTCCTCCTCCCCCTGCCACCACTTAACACCGTTTGGGGATCGTTCACAAGGAACAGTTGAGAAGAGAACATTGGTTTGGCTTCGTAGTTCTTTCATGTGAAGTTATTTAAAATCACTAAACTAAGCTGCAGTGCTCTGTGGCGTAGTGGTTAGCGTGCTGGACAATTCACATTATATTTTCACGTTCGCGCAGACCTACCGTAGTCGTTTTTTTTTTTCCTAAACAACTGGAATGGACTTTTCTTGGTGGCCGAACTGTTAACGTTGCAGATGTTTTTATTTTTTTTTCACACTTTATTTTCCTACTTTAACTCATGACTCCGGGTTTGATCCTTCCTACTTACCTACCATAACATTTTTTAAAACTCCCCCCCCGTCCCGGAAACAAACACTCGGGCAACGCCGGGTACCCCCGCTAGTAGAAAATATTGGAAAGATAGCACATGTTGGTCAGTTTTTCTCTGCGGTTCATGGAAGCACTAAGGATTTACTAGTTACGATGTAAAACTTGAAATAGGCGTGAAACTTATGGGGATAAAATAAAAGTATATGAAAATATAACTGTAATTGGTGTTTTCGTTTGGACCATTTTTTTTCTTAATTAAAGAACTCGCGTAGTAGAAAACGGAGAAAGAAACACAAAACGGAATGTATGTTTCCGGATTTGTCTGGGTCAAGAAGACTTGAATGCTATTCGTTGTTGTTAAAAACCAGTCTCATTTACGTAATTTTCCGATTTGGTTATTGGCATTCATATGTGTTCTTCCCAGACACGCAATTACGTGGAAAACGAACAGTTCTTGTATATTGCAAATATTAGATACAGAGCATCACATGGGCATTTAAAAAGATACACACATATATATATATATATATATATATATATATATATATATATATATATATACATACATGTATGTATACATACATATATATATATACATATATAGTAGAAGGGATGATTCAGAAGATGAGACGATCGGCTATAAGACACAGACAAGTACACAACTGGCCAGTTATAGATACAAACATTATATTAAGGCATTGCATATTATTATTTCGAAGGCTTATATGTATACATTGATGGTACATATTCTTTTATAAAAGTAATTGTTTATATATATATATATATATATATATGTATATATATATATACATATATATATATATATATGTATATTACGTAATACAAATATTTACAGTTATAATAAATCAATTTAAAAATGACTTTATAGGAATTCGATTAAACATATTAGATTTCTTTTATTCAATTTACTTCCTTAATGAATCATGACTCTCAGCTTCTCCACTAACCACATGCATAAAGATGTGCACTCATCTTTAATTATTCTCATGTGTTCGTTTGTACTACGTTTGGAGAAAAGAAGACTCTTCCGAAATTATCAAGGATATATCAGCATCAATCAACATTTCACTTATATTCAGAAGTAATTTCTAGTTGTAATGCTTTGATATGTGGTTGTTTGGTTGTTTTGTTTTACGGCATATCAACCCTTTTCGGATTATTTAATGCCGAATCTGGTGATTTTGAAGAACGATTTTTTAATATCATATATTTTTAAGTCGTATTCTATTTAACCCATAGTTGGGGCCCTAACAGGTGCTACCACTCCGGGTCAGAGTGGACCTGGGAGCAATGTCAATTAAAGGGGAGCTCCACACTCCCTAAGGCCTGCAAGCTGGGGCCTCACCATCGGATATAGTTTAAGGTCATATCCAGGACCTTTGATATGTGGAAAATCTTTTGAAAACTAAATAACCAAAATATCGTCTCTGATCATTTGTATTTTATTATTTCCTCATTGCAAAATTTAGCGTTTTGCATGGCGACAAGTCTACGTAGAACAAACCAATTAGGATCGTCTATACATATTTGTGCGTAGATGTATCATATACATATACAATGTACGTTTCTGTTTGGTTGTATGTTTGTCAAACACATAACTGTCAACTGAATTCTGTTATATTGTTTATTCATTTACATTATTTAAAGTACAATAAGAAAGTCGTTGATGGTGCTGGTTATAGTTATGATCGTAAAGTATGCTAATCTTATGCTTCCTCAATGTTGTTTATTATTTGAACGATCGTGGTCACGTGAGCCTTTATTTATCCAGATTCTGACTTGCATAACGAATTTCAGTAGTGTGCACACCATTGTATTTTTTTGCGCTTGCGTGCAGATATTTAGACGATGTGCAATTTGCATTGTAAGCAGTTAATTAAGACACTATTCAAACAACAGCGGTTGTTCAGAACACATAGGGAGATGCTTTCTCTAGGTTTTGGAACAAGGGGTTTCTTTTTAAACAAATATTCCTCGTGTCGTTACCACAATAATCGTCATTTGTGATGGACAATATATGCTTCGAATTGAAGTAACAAATTTTATGTATAAAAATTGCTGCCTTTTCATAAACATTGTGAGTAGGTTTTATCTTACAATATAAAACAAATAGTTGATTGTATGAAAATAAACTAATGAAGTTCTAAATATCTACAAAAACGGACAACTGTTTACAGATATATTTACGATCATTTTATATATTCAATGTCGTGTTAATTATACTCAGAAAATTTGACCTGGAATATTATATATGAATAGGAAGCTGACTTTTTCAGACAGCGGAATATAAGCCTACAAACGGTAATAGTTATATTAAAAGTTTTCACTGATATGTAAGGTAACAAATCAATACAAGTGCGGTATCAATTCGAAGTGGCATTCTGCTGGTGTTTAATATACCTTGTTTACAATACTAATAATACAATTAACATAATTAAGGACACTTATTAGGTCATGGTTGAGTGAACTAGGTCATACAGTTCTCGTGAATTTGTTCTGTGCGATTTATTAAGTTTTCTTAGTTGTACAGAACAATTACGGAATCAAAAACATACTTCTAAGAAGGTTGGGGGTTACCTCGACCGGTATTGCTTTGTTGAGTAATCTAATAAGAAACATTTTTTAACCTCCCACGAACATTTTTTGCAAAATAAAACGTGAAAATTTAATTAATTCGAAAAACTCATCAGAGATTTTTTTTTTCTTATTGCTCCTTCCTCTATCTCTTTCTCTCTCTAAGCTTAGTTAGAAATAGGGGACTTGACAAGTACATTACAAATCAACTTTTTCAACGTTTAATCTATTCCAAACCAAAAGAATATAAACACGTATACAAATATTGACCACGTCAGCTATATTATTATTGGCTCACACGGAGCTTTCACTCAGGTCATCAAAGATCTCTGATTGAAATCCTGTAGTGTTCCGTCGAAGCTGAATGACAGCAATTTTCCCCAGACTTCAAGAACTCCCCACCTCCTTCGATAGCATTTGCAAATAAATTGGCGTTATCGCAACAGCCTCTCAAAACTGATTTCTCGTTTGCAGCGGCAATTGGTCTATACTGGAATTTGAGTGGCACTAAAAACCTCACCAAGGTCCCAGTTCTCTAGATGTGTTGCCTCTTCAGCATTTTTTCTGGCTCACACATATGGTTCATGTGTATTATTCTCACCATTCAAGGGGTTTTCTTAATATGTAAGCCGTTTACATTATGGCAAGTCGTTCTATCTTTGCAGTCATTCCTCTCATACTAATTTCTCCCATTCTTTTTTCGAAGTTTTTCGGAATTGTCCCCAGTGCTCCTACTATTATCGGTACTATTTTGACTTTCTTCATCAAACAAATCGCTTTCAAATCTCTTGCTAGCTTTGTGTATTTGCTGCGTTTCTCCTTTTCTTCTTCAGCTGGGATAGCAAAATTTATTAATATTATGATTATTGGCTCACATGGAGCTTTCACACTAGTCAACAAACGATCGGTTTGGTGACCTATTGTGTTCTCTGGAAGCTGAGTGACAACAAGTCTCCCCAAACGTCCAGCTATCTCCACATCCTTCGATAACATTTGCAAATAAATCTGCGTCATCGCAACAACCTCATACCATTACTCGCTGGTAGTGAACATTGGTTTATACTGGAATTTGAGTGGCACTAAGTCTACCCACGATCCCAGTTCTCTTCGCGCTTGTCCAGCGGAGGTCTGGTGTGCGTTCTCTCCTCGGTCTTTCCATCCTCCTTGACCCTTTTCCGCTCTTTGGTATCACTTTTCTATTGGGGGGGGGAACGGTGATGAGACAATTGGGGGATGATTGATGATGGTGTAGAACTTTTTGATATGCAGCTTCGGCGTTCTTCATTCCCTGTAACGCTTTTTCGTTATATTGTATTGTGTTATTGCCAATATTCTAGGGGTTTCCTTAATATTTCAGCCCGTTTTCTTTATCATTAGGCCTTGTATTTTTGCAGTTATTCCTCTGATTCCAATTTCTACCATTCTTTTTTCCAGGTTTTTTGGGATTGTTCCTAGTGCTCCTACTATTATCGTTACTATTTTGATTTTCTTCATCATCCAAATCGCTTTTAACTCTCTGGCTAGCTCTGTGTATTTGCTTCGTTTCTCTTTTTCTTTTATACTCACCCTGTGGTCAGCTGGGACAGCAAAGTCTACGATTTGACAGGATTTTTCTTTCTTGTAAATTATTATAACATCTGATCTTCTTGCTTGGATTGGTTTGTCCGACTGTATGTCCATGTCCCATAGGACTTTGTGGTTCTCGTTTTCTAGTGCTGTTGCGGGTTTATGCTTGTACCATTTGTCTGTACGCTGAAAATGCAGTGGTTTCCATAATTCCCAGTGCACCGCCCTCCCCACTTGGTCATGCCTGTTTTTGTATTCCTTTTGGGCCAGTTTGCTGCATTCACTTACTATAATGTTTATCGTTTACTCTCTTTGTCCACAAAGTTTGCATTTGCTATTTTCTTGTGTTGTATCGATCCTTGCTTTGATATGGTTAGTTCTTATCGAGTTATCTTGTGATGCAGTTATTAGAGATTCAGTTTTTCGGTTTATATGTCCTTTTCGCATCCATGTCAATGTGTTTTCTTTATTCTCAGCTTTTGCCATTATTATGAATCCTCTGTGGAGCTGTTTCTCTTCCCATTTCTCGTTTTGTCGTTTGTCTCTTTGTTTTCTGTTTTGTTGTTGTTTTTTTTGGTGTCTTTCAGTGTTTTACATTATGTATTTTTCTAGTTCTTTTTTCGTGTCCTTAATACAGATCAGTCCTCTCCCACCGTCTTTCCTTTTCACGTAGAGTCTGTCAGTATCTCCTTTCGGTGTAGTGCATTATGCATGATTATGAGTTTCCTGGTTTTCTAGTCGAGTGTCTAATTTCTTCTTTTGTCCACCCTATAAACGGTCCAGAGTATCTTGCTAGTGATACTGCCCATGTATTTATACATTTTATTAGGTTTCTGCTATATAATTTCGTTTCCCGGAATATTCTTGTTCTCCTGAGGTATTCGTTTCCAATTTTCTCTTTCATTTCTGTTGCTCTGATGGTGTCCGCTTCCAGAATTCCCAAGTATTTATAGTCGTCTTGTTCCCTTAGTGCCCTCATTTCTGTTTGGTTGGGTAATTCCATGGCTCTTGTCGTTTCAAGTTTTCCCTTTCTTATAACTAGTTGTGCACACTTTTCCATTCAAAATTCCATTTGGATATCTTGGCTTAAGTTTCTGGTAGTGTTAATTAGTGTCTCTAGCTCCTTTTCGGTCCTTGAAAAAAGTTTCAGATCGTCCATGTACATCAGGTGGTTCATTTTTTCCTCTGTATTGGAGAACTTGTATTCAGCTTGGCACTTTCTCAGGGGCATTATGGCTATAATAAACAACAACGGTGATAGTGAGTCTCCTTCGAAGATGCCTCTTTGTATGTTTATTTCTGTTATGTGTTGCCCATCGGTTGTCAATTCCAGTCTCCGTGTTTTCATTGCATTTTCTGTTACATTGGTGATCCCGCTTGGTATTTTATACATTTTAGGCATTCTATTATCCATGTTTGGGGGATCCTGCCGTGCGCTTTTTTGTAATCGATCCATGCCATAGCTAAATTCTTTCTCCTCCTTTTTACCTCTATTAGGATCTTTTGATCTATATATAACAGGTCATGAGTTTCTCTTTTTCCCTTTTGACATCCTTTCTGCTCCTCGGGGATGAGTCCACGGTTATTCAGGGAGTGGTAAAGTTGTTCCCTCAGTTGCGCTGTCAGTATCTTCCACACAGTTGGTAAGCATGAGATTGGCCA
The DNA here is from genome assembly GCF_053919585.1 of Euprymna scolopes. Classification (NCBI taxonomy): domain Eukaryota; kingdom Metazoa; phylum Mollusca; class Cephalopoda; order Sepiida; family Sepiolidae; genus Euprymna; species Euprymna scolopes. The sequence goes on along the minus strand of NC_136495.1, from coordinate 144,878,505 downwards.
ATAGTTGCTAGGGACGGTTCCTTTCTCCGTGCCCTTCTGTAGCAGTGTGGTTCTACCTTTTGTCATCCAGTCTGGTACGCTTGCGTCCTGTATACATCTTCTCAGGTTTTGGGCTATCCCTTCGTGTAAGGTTGTGACTTTTTTGAATCAGTATGCATGTATCCCGTCGTGTCTTGGTGCTCTCCATATTGCCATTTTCCCTATGGGTCTTTTTGGGGTTTCCTTGTTGATTTCATTCACTGTTCTTTTTTCTATTTGTTGTAATTCTTCTTTCATGTCTTTCAGCCATTCGGCATTTCTATGGTGATCCGGTCGCTCTTCCCATGTTTTACTCCAGTAGAGTTTTGTTTCAGTCGGATTTGGTTGTTCTGTTTTTGTTTTTCCTCCGTTCACATTTTGGTAGAATTGGCTTTCATTAGTTTCAAATGTTTATTATTATTATTATTATTATTATTATTATTATTATTATTATTATTATTATTATTATTATTATTATTATTTAATAATAATAATAATAATAATAATAATGATATAGGAGAAATTGGAATCAGAAGAATGGCTACAAAGATAGAACGACTAACGATAATGGAAACAGCTGAAATATTAATTAATACACATGAACCACATGCGGGAGCCAGGCAAACTGCTGCAGAGGCAAACCATGAAGAAACGTTACAGGGAACGAAGCTGATTATCTACAAGATCCACATTCCATAACCTTCCATTGCTCCCTTACTGTCCCCCGAAAAAGTGTGATACCAAATAGCCTAGAAATGTCAAGGAGGATGGAAAGACTGAGGAGAGAGCGCGCACCTACACCCCCCGCTGGATTAGAGCGAAGGAAACTGGAACCTTTGGGGAGGCTTAGTGCCACTCAAATCCAAGTGGGCACCAATAATCGATGTCAGCGCGAAATCATTGGTGAAAGCTGTTGCGATAATCCAAATTCATTTGCAAATGTTTTTTAAGGAGGTGGAAAGTGCTAGACATCTGGGGAGACTTGTCGTCACTCAGCTTCCAGGAAACGCCACATTTTTTCGATGGTAGATCTTTAATGACCTGTGTGAAAGCGCCTTGTGAGCCAATAATAATAGTAATAATAATAATAATAATAATAATAATAATAATAATAATAGTAAGACATCTCCATGAGGCCCTAAGTTCCGACCACGCTATATTTTGTGCGTATGTCAGCAAAACTCACCATAAACTGGCGCCACACCAAATAAGTGAGAACGGTCAAGAAGTATGGAAAATACAAGGAGAGAAAGCACTATCCAGACCTCCGCTAGTTAAGTGCAAAGAGGACTGAAACATTCGGGAGTCTTATTGCCACTCAAATTCAAGTGAATACCAATGGTCAGTGCCAACTGCAAATCAATGATAATCGGATGTTGCGATAACGCAAATTCTTTTGAAGTTGGAGAGTACTGGAAATCTGGGGAGGCTTGTCATTCAAACCCCAGAGATCACCACAAGTTTTTCTCACAGGGACATATTTGATGATATCCTGTGCGACTACTCTTATTATGTAAATAATAATAATGAGAATAATAAAAATAAAGGCTACACTCTATACGATGCACATGTATATTATTTAAAAATTATTAACTGCCCTAAACAAAATGGTAATGTAAAAATTGAATGAAAGTAATTACAAAAAGTGATACAGTAAATGGAGGATTAATTTAATACAAAAAAATGTACGGAGAGGAGAACAATCGCAAAAAAAAAGACGCATTTCTTATTCACCAAACAAGTGGAAAATCATAACGGTAAAGCTGGATTACAAAGGATGGGTAGAAAAAGAGGGATGCATGGCATGCTATTTAAAGATGTTGACGTAAAACATGGTCATGTTATGCATTTCAAATGTTTAAACTATGCAATATATCACACAAGATCATTATCCTTATTGAGTAAGTCATACGACCATGGTAATTACTAACTCGCCCGGGTTCCCGACCTTGCTCGAATGTTTTGAGGTGTTTATTGAGCTATAAAAAAATAGTAGCAGGGAGGCAGGCAAGCTGAAACCCGTTGCGCGAAAGAGCGCAACAACGTAAAAAAAAAAAACGCGCCATCTTTGAGATTGCGTCCATCATAAAACCGGAAATGGAGACGGCTAGAGGAAAGAGAGGTGGACTTTCGAAAATATCGGCGAAAAAAGCGACAAATCCTTATACAAAAGTACCTAGTTAAGGGTGAAAGAATTTATTTTTTTAGCCAAATTTTCGTTATTTGTAGTCCGAAGCATCGGGCTTTCAAACGATATTGTTTTTGTGTAAACCCTCGATTCTTTCCACACACACACATACATACATACATACATACATACATACATACATACATACATACATACATACATGCATATAATTACATACGTAAATGTATACATACATTAAAACAAGCATGTGAGATTTATATTATAGACTAGCGTGGGTTTCCGGCGTTGGCCGGGTGTTTGGAAGAAACAAAAAGAAAGAAGTGGTACTAGGCGGGCGTAACGCTAGGTGTATCAGAAATTTCGTGAAAATAGTGAATAATTCCACCCCATCTTTCCAAGCTTATAACTCCTCGAAAAATGTAATTCAAGCCCTAATTGTTTTTTTTTTTTCACTTTAAGGGGCAAGGACCAAGGTTTCATTAAAAAACAAAACAAAAAAAAACAATGTGTTTTTTTTTTTTAAAGGTTTTAAACTTCGGACTTTACAGGTAAATTTCTAAAAAAAACGTTTTTTTTTTTGTTTTAAATTTGAATATATTATTTATCGACCTTTTCTCTTCAATTTGTGATATATAAGACTTTGGTACATAAATTAATTATTTACTTTTTAATAGACATTTCAAAATTAGAGGCGTGAATTATTCGACCCCCTGTCTTTCCAAGCTTATAACTCCTCGAAAAATGTAATCCAAACCCTAATTTTTTTTCAATTAAAGGAGCAAGGACCAGGGTTTCATTAAAAAAAAAAACAACAAAAAAGCAAAAACAAATAACGTGGTTTAAAAAAAAAAGGTTTTAAACTTCAAACTTTATAGGTAATATTCTAAAAAAAAAACTACGTTTTTTTTGTTTTAAATTTGAATATATTATTTATTGACCTTTTCTCTTCAATTTGTGAGTGAATTAATTATTTACTTTTCGGTGAGTAAATTAATTATTTACTTTTTAATAGAAACTTGAAAATGGGGGGGGCGTTAATAACGTTTGTCTAAAATATTATATTCTGTTTATTGGAAAGAACATATTATTAGAAGAAAATATTATATTCAGTTTATTGGAAAGAACGTAACATTTCACATTGACCCTGAAAATCTCGTAAAAATAGAATGAATAGAAAAATTTGGATAGATTTTTAAAGTTTAAAATTTGAAAAATATTGAGTTGGGAAAATTCAATACTGTTTAAAAAAATATTTCTATTACTTTTAAAACAATTTTAATAGTTTATTTTGGAAGTATAATCCCTAAAGAAAATAAATAACACACTTTTAATAGAGAAATTACGAGATTTTTATATTTTATTCGCAGTTTCGTGTTAGGGGTGTCAAAAATTCCTACAAACATTCTGATACACCTAGCGTACCGCGAAGGAGAAAAAGAACGTGAAAGAGTGTGACGTCTTTGCTATTGTGTCTAACGCCAAACCGGAATTTGCGAATGTTTAAATTAAAGCTAGTAAATCGAATAGAGGAAACGACTTTCCAAAATATCGGCTAAAATGTGATTACCTCCTTGTAGAAAAGTGCCCAGTTTAAGAGGAACGAATTAATGTTTTTAGTCATTTTTCGATATTAGTGGTCCGAAGGGTGGAGATTCAAAACGATTCCAAGCTCGTGAAAATCCGTTGGCTTTGTCGAAAGTTTTAGGCACACATACATACATACACGCACACATACATACATACATACATACACACATACACGCATACATACACACATGATACATACATACATACATACATACATACATACATACATACATATATTTAAACAAACAGGTGAGATTTATAAGATAGATAACTGTATTGCAACGTCTGACTGTACTAAGAATACAGAGAGACGCCTTCCACTACTCACATACATGCTATGGGAATGTGAGCCCGAATAGATACAACATACATAGAATGAGAAAGAAATTGCCACATATGCATAGTAGATCTGGAACAATTTACAGGGCGCTTTCAATCTAAGGAGATTAGTGTTCCATCACACTTCAGATAACACTATTGACAATTATTAAAAAGTAATATTTTGTAATGACACGTGTGAGAACGTCTATTCAGTACTCTGGATAATAATACGCATCCCCACACACACGTTCACACATATTATTATTATTATTATTATTATTATTATTATTATTATTATTATTGTTGTTATTATTATTATTATTATTATTATCATCATTATCATCATCAGCATCATTATCATCATCATTATCATCATCATCATCATCATCACCACCATCATCACCACCAACAACAACAACAACCATAATAATAATAATAATAATAATAATAATAATAATAATAATAATAATAATAAAAATTATTAAAGCAATACGATTAATAAGATGTGGAAATTAGGTATTTAAAAATGAACATCAGGTGCATATACATTTATTTACTCATAGGGCTTTTATAATTCTGGAGTGTCACATAGGTGTTGGTTGTAAAGACAGAGGGTTCTAGCTATGCGGGACTGTCAGAAAGCAATTCCCTCAAACATGAATATTATTAGAATCTAGTACGATGTGTATATCGAATAAGCATATGTATAAATATCATCCCACATAAAAATCGTTATATAAATACGCTTGATAATTTTTAAGTCTTCCCTGCATTATGGGTTAAAGTATGCGTGCCTACTACCGATTTTTCGTTTTTTTTCCTCTAGTCACACACTTCATAATACCCGGGCAACGCCGATCCTCAAGGCTAGTACATATATATATATATATATATATATATATATATATATATATATATATATATATATATATACGCCTTTGTCGATCACATTAAAATCCGGCTTTATCGATCACATAAATTAGGAATCATTTCAGCATCACACACACACACACACACACACACACACACATATATATATATATATAATTTAAAGGAGATTAGAATAATAGTCTAAAGAGCTAAGTGTATTTTAATGTAATAGTGAAATTACTAGTTTAATTAAAATACAGGAAATGCTCGTTGTAATTTAGATATATAATAAGCTCGATAGTTAAATGTCCTAGAGCTAATTCAATATTAAGTAATGTGATTTATAATTTAAAAGTTTTAAAATTTTTAAAAAATTTAAAAATCAAAATTTAATTAAATTAAAAATCAGTTTCATAAGAAGGAACAACAACAAAGTCAATTATCTGTACGATCGTTTCGGAAATCCGTGCTTTTTATTTGTGGTATACATGAAGTCACGTAGAATAATTATACATAGTTTTTTTGGTAAGCACGGTCTCCTCATCAGCAAATTTAGGAGGATTTCTATTGAATTGAAAAGACACCAAAAATAAACCTAGCATTAAAAGTAAGGCAGATGAATCTGAAAAATTGAAGTAAAAGGTTTGGATATAAAATTTATAAGAAAATTAATAAGGAAATTGGTATAGGTTAGAGATAGAAATGAGTAGAAAAAATATATATATTTTTGAATTTACATAATAAATTTGATTTAAAAATATATAGATATATAATTACCTTTTGGTTTTTCTTTTTTTGAAATCAGGAACTGTATTTAAAGTAGTCATTTAGATGTTTGCTATAGCTTTTTATTTTATTGAATGATGAATTTTAAAAGGGCGAAGCTCGTGCAGTAAATTGTTTCCGTTAGCGTATTTTGATTTAGAGACGCTACAGTTAATATATATAGAGAGAGAGTTTCTTTTTTTTTTTTTTTATTTGCAAGTTTTTAAGGGGAGATAATTGTCATGGCTTTATTTATTATTTGATTTACGAGTCTAAGGGCGGTAATTGGTTTAACTTAATTTATTAAAAAAAAAAAAAAAAAAATCTATTTTTACTAATGAGTAATTTTTAATGATTTAAGGTGGTTTATATTTATTAAATTTAAACCAACGTTTATGATTACACGATAGAAGCTCGTGTCTTGAATTTACTAGTTTGGTTGTGCTTTTTATATCTTCATATTTTAAAATTTTTACGGTTTCTTTTGTACATAATGTACAAAATTTATCTCCTGGTTTATATGATTTGCAAGTCTCAATTATTTGCCATTTTAAGTTGAAAGAAATATTGCTATTTTTTAGTTGCCAAATATAGTTGGATAGAGTAGTTTGGTTTGATAGAGAGTTATTTTTAAAAGAATGTTTGTGCGTTGAAATTCTATGTTTTATTGGGCCAGATGTGGAACCAATATATATTACCTCTTGATTATTATGATTATTTTCCGTTAGGTCTATTGTTGGATTATAATGTGGTGGGTTGGTTAATAATTGATCGGTAGATTGATTTAAGTTGGTGTTATTATTTAATTCGGTAGTTGAGTTATGGCTGTTGATAGGTTCTTGTATATTTGGAGTTTTTGATACTGTGCAGCTATAGATAACATTTTTAATTTTACATGAGCCTTGTAGGGGACATTTATTTTTTCTTCTACAGTTACAGTCCGATGTATTTTGTATAGTTGCATTTTGTAGTTTATTAATTTTATTATTATTAGAGCTAATTATTTTCTGATGAAGGTTAGGCATAGTAGAGTAAGAGACTTTAATTGTGTTCTTATTGAAAATCTTATTATATCTATGGGGGGCTTTAAAGTTCTTATCTAATATTTTAAAAAATTCTCTAGCTATGTTTGTTTCTAGGTTTTTGGAATACGGGGGGTTGAACCATAGGATCTCCTTGTGTCTATTCTTACGTTTGCGGGTTTTAGTTTGTTGTTTATTTATATTATTATCTAATATTTGTAGTTTGGTTTTATCTTTTTTTGTCTCCTGGTTATTTTTCTTAACTCGTATACGGGAAGACATTGCCATATTATATGTTATTACGCTCTTAATAGGTTTATTTTTAATGCAGTTTATGTTTCTATCATTTTCATTTATGAATTTAATTTGTGAATTATATCCAGAGTTTTTAAGGGCTTCATTATAGTATTTTTCATTTTTGGTAAATATTGATTTAGTAGAAGACAGTCTAGAAATTCTTAGAGCGATATTGGGAACTATTGATTTTAATATTGATTTAGGGTGGTTTGATTGATTGTGGACATATAGAAGTGATTGGTTAGGTTTATGGTATGGTTCAAAGGTAGAATTTTCAAGATTTAAGGTTATGTCTAAGAAATTAACAATTTTTTTATTAGGGTCGATTTTTATACTAAGTCCATAATTTTTAAATAATTTATGTAGAGCTTTAATTGCATTTTCATAATTTTTATTAGTAGAATTCGTTATGAAAAGTGCATCATCTCTATATAGCCCTCCTTCAAGTTTGAATTGTTTATGGAGTATACAATGTATTTCATTTAAAAGGAAAAGGCCAACTAGATCAGTGACCTGAGTCGAGTCCGTCGATCCCATTAAAATGTTGAAGTGGTTAGGGGTATTTTTCCTGGTCCAATATTTATTATCAAATGTTATTAAAGACTGTCTAGCTATAAGTATTAGTTTAGTTTCGTCTTGAGTTATATTAGTTAATTTTCGTGCCATTAATAGAGATTTATTAAGTAGGATAGGTGATATAGATTGGTAATATGATTCAATGTCAAAAGAAAGAAATTTAATATTATTTTTATTTTGAATATTAGAAAACCAGTCGATTACTTGGTTTGAAGATTGCCATAGTGGGTATTTTATTATGGATTTAATTTTGGGGATAATTCTATCTAATATGTTTTTACTAACCAGTCCTATATCTGATTTCGAGGGGCAAATGAGTCTAATAGTAGGGTTGATATTGAAGCTGTGTTTGTGGTCTTTTAAAGTAAATCTCGGGGTACCTGGTACTGTTATTTCTGTGTATTTATCTATTTTAAGTTTAGTTAAAATGTTTTTTGCATCATTATTTATTTTATTTAGTGCTGATTTATTAGTAGTTTTATAATTTTTATTAAGTTCTTTATATATTAGATTTTTATATTGTATATAGTCCATTGTGTAGAAATTTCCAGTTTTATCTGCCGGTACTATGAGTTTATTTTGGTGGCTTGTAGAAATAGATTTTGAAAATTTATTTATTTTTTTAAGTGTTGGAGTGATATATTTTTTATTTTTCTTAAACTTAATATTTTTAATCAGGTTGATTAAGTCATTTTCAAAATTTTCAGTGTCTATGTTTCTCTTAGGGTTTTTGTATGTTTTTAGTCTGTAGTATTTCGCTGCTTTTCTTTCTTCATTGTCTTGTCTGAGGATGGTTTCTTTTATTTCTCCAGGTTGGTGGTGTATTGGTTCCTTTATAACCAGCTTAATTACAAGTATAAATACATTTATAAGGAACTTGAGATGGAAAGCCTACCATTTTGATAATTACCAAAGTGAAACCACAGAACCAATACACCACCAACCTGGAGAAATAAAAGAAACCATCCTCAGACAAGACAATGAAGAAAGAAAAGCAGCGAAATACTACAGACTAAAAACATACAAAAACCCTAAGAGAAACATAGACACTGAAAATTTTGAAAATGACTTAATCAACCTGATTAAAAATATTAAGTTTAAGAAAAATAAAAAATATATCACTCCAACACTTAAAAAAATAAATAAATTTTCAAAATCTATTTCTACAAGCCACCAAAATAAACTCATAGTACCGGCAGATAAAACTGGAAATTTCTACACAATGGACTATATACAATATAAAAATCTAATATATAAAGAACTTAATAAAAATTATAAAACTACTAATAAATCAGCACTAAATAAAATAAATAATGATGCAAAAAACATTTTAACTAAACTTAAAATAGATAAATACACAGAAATAACAGTACCAGGTACCCCGAGATTTACTTTAAAAGACCACAAACACAGCTTCAATATCAACCCTACTATTAGACTCATTTGCCCCTCGAAATCAGATATAGGACTGGTTAGTAAAAACATATTAGATAGAATTATCCCCAAAATTAAATCCATAATAAAATACCCACTATGGCAATCTTCAAACCAAGTAATCGACTGGTTTTCTAATATTCAAAATAAAAATAATATTAAATTTCTTTCTTTTGACATTGAATCATATTACCAATCTATATCACCTATCCTACTTAATAAATCTCTATTAATGGCACGAAAATTAACTAATATAACTCAAGACGAAACTAAACTAATACTTATAGCTAGACAGTCTTTAATAACATTTGATAATAAATATTGGACCAGGAAAAATACCCCTAACCACTTCAACATTTTAATGGGATCGACGGACTCGACTCAGGTCACTGATCTAGTTGGCCTTTTCCTTTTAAATGAAATACATTGTATACTCCATAAACAATTCAAACTTGAAGGAGGGCTATATAGAGATGATGCACTTTTCATAACGAATTCTACTAATAAAAATTATGAAAATGCAATTAAAGCTCTACATAAATTATTTAAAAATTATGGACTTAGTATAAAAATCGACCCTAATAAAAAAATTGTTAATTTCTTAGACATAACCTTAAATCTTGAAAATTCTACCTTTGAACCATACCATAAACCTAACCAATCACTTCTATATGTCCACAATCAATCAAACCACCCTAAATCAATATTAAAATCAATAGTTCCCAATATCGCTCTAAGAATTTCTAGACTGTCTTCTACTAAATCAATATTTACCAAAAATGAAAAATACTATAATGAAGCCCTTAAAAACTCTGGATATAATTCACAAATTAAATTCATAAATGAAAATGATAGAAACATAAACTGCATTAAAAATAAACCTATTAAGAGCGTAATAACATATAATATGGCAATGTCTTCCCGTATACGAGTTAAGAAAAATAACCAGGAGACAAAAAAAGATAAAACCAAACTACAAATATTAGATAATAATATAAATAAACAACAAACTAAAACCCGCAAACGTAAGAATAGACACAAGGAGATCCTATGGTTCAACCCCCCGTATTCCAAAAACCTAGAAACAAACATAGCTAGAGAATTTTTTAAAATATTAGATAAGAACTTTAAAGCCCCCCATAGATATAATAAGATTTTCAATAAGAACACAATTAAAGTCTCTTACTCTACTATGCCTAACCTTCAGCAGAAAATAATTAGCTCTAATAATAATAAAATTAATAAACTACAAAATGCAACTATACAAAATACATCGGACTGTAACTGTAGAAGAAAAAATAAATGTCCCCTACAAGGCTCATGTAAAATTAAAAATGTTATCTATAGCTGCACAGTATCAAAAACTCCAAATATACAAGAACCTATCAACAGCCATAACTCAACTACCGAATTAAATAATAACACCAACTTAAATCAATCTACCGATCAATTATTAACCAACCCACCACATTATAATCCAACAATAGACCTAACGGAAAATAATCATAATAATCAAGAGGTAATATATATTGGTTCCACATCTGGCCCAATAAAACATAGAATTTCAACGCACAAACATTCTTTTAAAAATAACTCTCTATCAAACCAAACTACTCTATCCAACTATATTTGGCAACTAAAAAATAGCAATATTTCTTTCAACTTAAAATGGCAAATAATTGAGACTTGCAAATCATATAAACCAGGAGATAAATTTTGTACATTATGTACAAAAGAAACCGTAAAAATTTTAAAATATGAAGATATAAAAAGCACAACCAAACTAGTAAATTCAAGACACGAGCTTCTATCGTGTAATCATAAACGTTGGTTTAAATTTAATAAATATAAACCACCTTAAATCATTAAAAATTACTCATTAGTAAAAATAGATTTTTTTTTTTTTTTTTTTTAATAAATTAAGTTAAACCAATTACCGCCCTTAGACTCGTAAATCAAATAATAAATAAAGCCATGACAATTATCTCCCCTTAAAAACTTGCAAAAAAAAAAAAAAAAAAAAAAGAAAGAAACTCACTCTCTATAGATATTAACTGTAGCGTCTCTAAATCAAAATACGCTAACGGAAACAATTTACTGCACGAGCGTCGCCCTTTTAAAATTCATCATTCAATAAAATAAAAAGCTATAGCAAACATCTAAATGACTACTTTAAATACAGTTCCTGATTTCAAAAAAAGAAAAACCAAAAGGTAATTATATATCTATATATTTTTAAATCAAATTTATTATGTAAATTCAAAAATATATATATTTTTTCTACTCATTTCTATCTCTAACCTATACCAATTTCCTTATTAATTTTCTTATAAATTTTATATCCAAACCTTTTACTTCAATTTTTCAGATTCATCTGCCTTACTTTTAATGCTAGGTTTATTTTTGGTGTCTTTTCAATTCAATAGAAATCCTCCTAAATTTGCTGATGAGGAGACCGTGCTTACCAAAAAAACTATGTATAATTATTCTACGTGACTTCATGTATACCACAAATAAAAAGCACGGATTTCCGAAACGATCGTACAGATAATTGACTTTGTTGTTGTTCCTTCTTATGAAACTGATTTTTAATTTAATTAAATTTTGATTTTTAAATTTTTTAAAAATTTTAAAACTTTTAAATTATAAATCACATTACTTAATATATATATATATATATATATATATATTTCTATATGTATATATATTTGGCGAAACTGGTAATTAGTAAAAACTTGCAGAAAGTGCTCAATACTATTGCAGAGCTAAAATGTGTGTTTTTTATTACCGTTTTTTCTGTTTGGCTACATATGTTTCAGATTTATGACCATGTTTACGATCCAACAGCTTCGTCAGGCCTCCTATATATATATATATATATATATATATATATATATATATATATATATATATATATATAACCCTATTACGCATTGTTTTTGCAGTGATATTATACACACACACACACACACCCACACACATATATATATATATATATATATATATATACTTACCAAAAACACTATGTATAATTGTTCTACGTGACTTCATGTATACCACAAATAAAAAACACGGATTTCCGAAACGATAGTACAGATAATTGACTTTGTTGTTGTTCCTTCTTATGAAACTGATTTTTAATTTTTTTTTAATTTAATTAAATTTTGATTTTTAAATTTTAAAATTTTTTAAAATTTTTAAATTATAAATCACATTACTTATATATATATATATATATATATATATATATATATATATATATATATATATATATATATATATATATATTAGTATTACTGCAAAAAAGATGCGCAATATCGTATTATTTAATCTAATGTTAGGGTAGAACGGATGTTAAATGTTAGTAAAGCAATAAATCTAAAATAAACAACTTGAAAAAAATATATTTTCAATATTACAGCTACGCATTTTAATTGTTGTTATATAAGTAACGTCATAAGATAGTTGAAGATATATTGAGTATTAATCAAATCAGTTTATCTATTAATCTGTATAAGATCTCGGTAAATGATCCTGATGTCTAGTTGATTAGCACATGGTATATTTTCTTAAGAGTTAACAACTGAAAAACCCAAATTCACACTCAAGTCAAGAAATTATTACTGTTATTCTTATAATTCAAATATTGGAGAGTATTGTATTATTTCGTCATCTATACGATTTAATTCCGTGGTTAAATGTATGATATTGATTCTCTTTTTGTATTTTGAGTTATTTTACTCATCTTAATTTTCTAAATTTATTTTTAGTTTTTTACTTCTGTTTGAGACTTTCAACAGTTGCATGTATTTGTCTCATTTTCTTCCACATATATCAAAAAGTTTTATCTAGCGAAATCCACGATTAGGCATTTTTTTTTTTTGCAAGGAAGTCACGACTTATCAAGCCCCGAAGGCCACTCGGGGATAAGGGTTATTGCGTTAACAGTAATAAATGGGATAATATCGTAGTAATCGTTAGTAATGGAGATCTTATGAAGTGTCTTACTTAAGGGGGTGGTTTATCAGGAATTTGTTTATGTTGGACTTAAAGACATCCAAGTTGTAGTCAGGTTGGAAACAGGCAAACGGAAGAAAATTCCACAAGCCTGCACTTCTAAGAAAGAACCTTTGTTCATGGAATCTACGTTTTGATTTAGACACAGATAAAGAGTGGGGAAAATTACTGACAAGGGTTTCTGCTAGACGGGTGTTTTTCGTGAAAAATTGGACATGGGGGGGCCAGAGATTGGAGCTCAAATGTGCACTTAATATGTAAATAACGATAAAATCACGCCTGGCTCGCAACGCCCCTTATGTGGGAGAGAGGTTTCAAGGAAGTGAAAGGGCATCCCCAACTAGGCTACGAATACTGTTTGGATTGTCGGTTTGGACCTCCAAGACAAAGATCAGTTTGTAATTTTCTTTTTAAATCATTTTTTTTAATTAAATTCGCCAAGTTATATTATATTATATTATATTAATAATGGTTAAAATTACAATAATATAATGTACAATTACAACCAATACTTCATAATATAGATATATTACTATATGTATTAAGTAAATTATTTTGTATTATATATTTAATTAGTATTTGATCTCGAGTTTTATCTTCCTAGATCTTTGTATCCACTAGCCGCCTGCTTTGTCTTGAGTGATTTAAATAAAAACCATCTAGATTATATTCTAACAGGTACTATAATTTTTTTATCAGAATGAATCTATCTATAATCTATATATCTATAAAAGTGAACGTGTCTGGGTGTGTGTGTCTGTGTGTTTGTGTACAATTTCCTACGCGATAACTCTGTCAATTTTCAGTCTACAGACTGGAAATTTGATATACAAGGTACTCCGATTTGGAAAAAAAAAAAAACTTTGTAATCGATTTTCGGCTTGAAAATTTGACAGTGAAGAGGTCAAACTTCAACGGGTTGACCTTTGCCAACTCTACCAAACTCCTCCGTCAATTTTGGGTATAAACAATTGACATTTTAGGTATAGGCTCCTTGGATCTTGATCTAATTTAATAACTTGATTTGAGCCCAAACAATAACTGTTAAGGGGTCATAATAGGGGTCAAATTTTTAAATAATTACCAGCTTTTTATTTATTTTATTTATTTATTTTTTTTTGGCTCAACATACACCTCCAAACACTCGGTCAATAGGGGTCAAATTTTTAAATAATTGCCAGCTTTTTATTTCTTTTATTTATTTATTTTTTTTGGCTCAACATACACCTCCAAACACTCGGTCAATAGGGGTCAAATTTTTAAATAATTGCCAGCTTTTAATTTATTTTATTAATTTATTTTTTTTGGGGGGGGCTCAACATACACCTCCAAACACTCGGTCAACGCCGGGCAGAAATGCTCGTATAAAATAAAAGTAAGCGGGTCGGTGATATTTCCAGTCTTACAGTAGGAAATAATTTACTCTTTTAAGCAAAACCAGATAAAGCAGATGTTCATAGGAATCAAGTAAACAATAAAATCCGGCTTTATCGATCCCATTAAATTAGGAATCGGTTCAAACATTTGTTTAACTAATTCGAACTACAATAGCTACACATGCCAGAATATTTACCTCATTTATTCGATAGATTTACAGGCCGTGTGTAGATCTAAGAGGGTCCATGGCGGTTGTCGTTGCCGAAGGTGTGCTTAGGTCGAAAGCTTGTTACTGATTTGCGATGAAAAGAAACGAAAGCAAATCCAATTTGAAACACTTTTATTCAGAGGCTTTAGTTCAATATATCGTGCTAATCCGGTTGGCTTTGGTGGAGAGTCGATCGTGGCGATATGCAAGAGGCCCGCGGAGTTTAATTACAAACCGGGAAAGAATAGGCCATGTCTGAAGAGCGCGTGCGCGTGTCTCTTATTTAAAGATGCGGACAAATTAAAGTCGATAGGTGGTCGTTCACAGCAGCCGATGTTCGTGCGATAAAGATTAACAGGGACGTTACATATATACGAAATGCCAGGAGATTAGTAGAAGTTAAACTAATTATGCACCAAGTTCAATGTATTAGCTTGTTTGCACGCTTAAGAATGTTGTCATTGATACAACTACGAATAATTTATTAATGAGGTTAATGCCTCGGTTCACATAGGATTAAGGAATTCAAGCAACGCTCGTCCAATAAATACTTGTATAATTTAGGAATATAAGATTCTGTAATATTAAAATTGAATAATTCAAAGATACTTTGAGATTTAAAAAAATGTCGAAAACGAACAATTTACATGCTCTCAGCTATAGCAATTGCTATATAATTTTTTAAAAAAGAAAACTTTCTGCTCGGTTGTACCGTTGTTAAACGCATCTACGAATAAGCTTGGCGTATGGAAGTACTTTTGGTTATCATCTTCTCATTTATTTCAGGTGTTAACTGTAAATTTTAAGCTGAAGAGAAAAAGTCTTTACAATGACTGACAGGCTTATATATGCAGTCTGTTTATCTCTTTATTAAGTACACGCCTGCATACTTACTAAAAGAGATAAAAAGAAAAATACGGGACTTAAATGGGGGGGTATATACAAATGATGCACTATTTGCAGTTATTTTCAGTGATCGAATTATTGGAAAAACTAGGAAAAATATCGGAACTTTTTTTAATGAAATGGGATAAGAAATAACAATAGATAGCAATTTAAAAAAAGTAAACTTTCTAGACATTACTCTAAATCTTAATGATAACACTTTTGAACACTATCACAACCCCAACCTAAGACTATTCCACATTGATTATCAATCGAATCATTGTAAGTCAATAAAGAATGCACTCAACCCCACTATTTCTAAAACAATATCGGACCAACTAAAGAACAATAGTCAACAAAAACAAAGATTATTACAATGAAGCTCTCCTCAGCTCGGGATACCATGGGGAAATAGCATATTAGAAGAGTGCAAACAGTAAGAATAACAAACCTAACTGCACAATATCGTACAAAATTGCAATAAGAGCAAGAAAGTAACCGAAAAATAATAATGGATGCAATAAGAAAATCAAAAAAATAAAAACAGGGAGAATAATAATAGCAGTGAAACAGGTAATGATTAGTTTCATGGCAGGGATAAGAGAAACAGAGGCAAGAAACAGGTTTGGTTAAATCCGCCGTTTAGCGAGAATATCCTAAACAATATCCTTAAGAATTTTACTGAATAATTGGAAAAAAATTTCCACCTGAGAATAGATTAAGCAAAGTAATTAATAGGAACTCAATAAAATTATCTTTCGCTACCTCTGCCAAATTAGTCAACATTATAATAAGCTCTAATAACAGGGAATAAGCAAATTAAGGAATAATAATAAGTTGATAGCCGAGGAATGGATTTTAGTCAGAAAAAGTAATCGCAGAATTCCTAGCAGGTGCCCGTTGGATGCTAAATGCTAAATCTCAGAAATAGTGTACATATATTAGATTAAAGCTAATAATAAAAAGAATGCATATCTTGGAACCACGTAAAATTATTAGAAATAAAGACAATTGCGTAATAGATAAGGATTTTAGATCAATAAAGCAGATAAATAAAGTTTAGCAATATAATTTCAAATTTAGAAACATAATATAAGAAATAAGGATGGTAGAAAAGTAGATATTTATTTATATCAATAAAAGAGCTTAAGAAAATTAGCAATGTAAATTTAACACTAGAAAAACAACATTATTAATTTAAAAAAAAGGAGAAGAAAAGGTACTGTTTTCGATCAATACGTCTTGAAATATCCTAGCTTATTAAATAATATAATTGTTTTGAACTGTTCAATTCAAAACCCAACGTGGATCTCCAATTTCATAGGAACATATATATATATATATATATATATATATATATATATATATATATATATAGTAATTATGAAAATATATATGGCAATTAAGCTACACAAAATATTCCGAGTTTTATTCTCGTAAGGCTAATGCCTAAGCCTGACGAATTCTCACGAGAAATAAACGCGGAATATTCTTTGTAACTTAATTGCCATATATATTTTCAAAACGTGCTACCTATCTTATGCTATGTATTGAGCACTGTTGAAGTACATACTTAAAAGTAGCGCAAAAAATTATATCTTCTTATATTAATTCATGTGATTAAATTAAGTAGGCATATATATATATGTATGTATATATATATACAGTGATGTATGTTGATAACTATATATATATATATATATGTAAATATATATATGTAAATATATATGTATATATACATATATACATATATATATACATATATA
Organism: Euprymna scolopes; assembly: GCF_053919585.1. Classification (NCBI taxonomy): domain Eukaryota; kingdom Metazoa; phylum Mollusca; class Cephalopoda; order Sepiida; family Sepiolidae; genus Euprymna; species Euprymna scolopes. The sequence goes on along the minus strand of NC_136495.1, from coordinate 144,861,213 downwards.
TACACACATATATATGTAAATATATGTATATACATATATATATACATATATATACATATATATATATATATATATTTATAGTCATCAACATACATTATTGTTTCGCTGTAGAACAGCTCATTAGTGCGGCTAGACAGGCAAGTACCTCAAGCCAGGATCGAAACCCAATCGCCCGACCACCCGTACATGCTTTTCGCCATTACTCTAGACGGTTGCTGCAGTGCGACTAATGAATTAACGATGGTTTCACATCCTCATGTACAGTTCTATCAAAAACAACAAGCGAAGGCCGTAAATTAAAGTTTACAAAAGTTATTATTCGACAGGATACTCAAAATCAAATATTTTTTAAAGCTGCAGAGTTTAACAGTGCGTTCTTTTGATCAAATGTAAGATATTAGTAATATTTATTATGCCGAAGCTATGAATTATCTTCTACTGGCATAAATTGAAACTGTATTATATGAAAATTAATCCTAAAAGCATAAATCAAAAAAACGTTCTTGAAGTAAACAATGAAAATAATTGAATGCATCGCTCCGAAATAAGGTATTATATTTCTATCTCTTTCAGATTAAGTTGTTTTTTTTACAGATTTATTAAAGTACGCCCAATTTAGATTTTTTTTTTATTTGGACCCTTCTGCTTACTTCTTATGAGAACGTGGAATCTTATCAACTTTACAACTGCATAACTTTAAATTTGTATTTTGTATTTTTTTTATTTTACTAAAAGTTATTTATATTAAAATCAATATTTCGACGTGATAGTCTCTCTGAATATGTTATGAATTTAACACGAATATAATTTAATAGCAATACACATTTATAATTATACATATATAAATAAATAAATATATATACATATATATATATATATATATATATATATATATATATAAAATTAAATGGAATCCTTTCCTTCCCTTCTAGTTTTTCCAGCAAAAGAAATGCTGCTAGTCTGTATCTGCTCTATAGTCTGACATCCAAACTTTCACAAAAATTACTAATCTTGCTACAGCTATTATCTGAGTAAAAAAATAAACGTCGATTCCAAAAACCAATTTCTTTCCTGCCTCCGTATTTTTACCTGGTCTACTATCAAACTAATTGCAACATGCTTGTCTTCAAGTACAACTATAAGCTAGTTCTTATGGGGCTGTCAGATTAAATAATTAAATAAGACAACGTTCCGACCACTAAAGATTACTATGCTGTGGTCGGTCTAAATACTGCATACTAATTTACTTATTCTAGACTACCTTACAGGACTTGAAATGTGGTGACTATTATGCATCTATATTTATACACACACACGCGTATATATATATATATATATATATATATATATATATATATATATATATATATAGTGTGTGTGTGTTTCAAAATACTTTTATCAAACATAATTTACTCATAATAGAACATGCATCATATGGTAACATTTTACCAGATGGTAATTATTACATAGGCCAGCACATTTTACTTGGTCAATGTTTCTAAATTGAGTTAGCCTAATTTAGGGGTGCTCATTCCGAAATCTATATCAATTTTCTTATCAGGTCAGTTTCACATATATTTGCTTTTATAGCTATTTTCGTTTCGTATCTTTCTTCTATTAGTGCTGTTATAATAAAAGAAAGGTCCCAATAAATAAGAAGGCAAACTAGGTAAGTTTGAAAATGATATTTGGAGAAGGTTAGAACGAACTCAGTAGGCAAGTATTAAAAAATAATATATATTTACTCCTAGGAATGAAGTCGACTGGAAATTCTTTTAGAAATAACTGGATATTATATATATGTCAGTTAAAAGAATGGACAATACGAGTTTAGAAATAATAATTGACAAAATAGGTTAAATGCGATACTGCCCAATTTAGGAATTTCTTTTGTTTACCAGATGTGTGTAGTGCAAGCGCACGTATAATTTAAAACGTGAGGGTGTCATATTCTTCACGAAGCCTCTGACGTCATCAAGAAAGGAGATTTCAAATATATGGAGACAGGGTTTGAAGAGTGGATAATCAGTAACGGACAGGCACATTGATCTAGAGATTAGACTCAGAGAGAGTCGGTCACACTATGAGCTGATGTCTCTAAGAGACGAAGAGTGGAGGGAGACCATGGAGCCATGCAAGCTTGAATTCCTGAGTCATCAATCAGCTAGCTGGATGAATAAAAAAAATCATCTATATTTTTAACCTGTGTGTCTTCGTGTCGTCATTACAACGGAAAGATAAATGCGTATTTCTATTATTTTGTTAATTAACTTTTTATAACACCCTTCCAAGTTATGTACCCATACAACCATCCATAATAGCACCCCCTCTTCGGATGAGTAAACAATACATGTTGCATAAATGTCTCTCCCACCGTATAATTAATATGAAGTTCCCCAGAAGCGCCAAAGTCGTCAGAGATGTAAACAGTATATAAATTTCATAATCAGCCTTCGTTCTGAGCCCCGGTTACATGTTGTCTCATTATGTAACCCGCTAAATAACAGTGTTATAATAGTCTACGCAATAGGAACTCCCTTCAATGAAGCAGCTTTCAGGGGTTCAAAATGCACACGTTATTGTTTTATCCTGTAAAGGTTATTCTCGCGTATACATTTTTAAGATGATTAAAAGTTCAAAGAATAGAGTTCAATGTGACGATCAAAATGTACAAGAAACAGACTCTTTCAAAAATAGAAAAAAAAAGCCGTAAAATATAAAGACGACCGCATACTGTGTTTAGCCTTAGTTGTAAATATTTTGGCGTGGTTTTATGAATACGTGTCTAAAAGTTACATTAAAAATATTCCGTCTTCGATTTGCCTGTTTTTATTGTAACTATCGTCTTCCTTGAGAGGAGTTATACTATAACAGATAAACTAGACTTCTTAAAAACCGTGACAACATTTCCGGAATCAGCGCCTTCACACAAACAAAGGAAAAACTGTTGTACATTTCGTTTGTTGGTCAGTGTTCCAATTACTTTTATACTTATAACGTTTTGTATTAAACTATCTCATGAATTTATTGCTTCAAAATACAATAAAATACCTATACTGTATATTGAAACAATGCGAACTGAACAAAGAAATAGAGGATAACCATGAAACAAACGGAAGCAAAATAAATTATCTAAAAAATCTCGAACAAGAAAAAGAATGAATGTTGTCGAATAACTAAAAAGAAATTAAAGATAATAAACAATTAATCCACACAAACTTGGGTGATTAGGAAAAAATGAAATTGCAATGGGTTGTGGGGTGAAATATAAAAGGCGATCAAAGAAAAAAATATTTTCCGAACGATATTTAATTAACATGCTTACTAATATATATATATATATATATATATATATATATATATATATATATATATATATATATATATATATATATATATATATATATAACCATGCTTAGTAAAAAAAAAAAAAGAGAAATTAAGTATCTCACAGGCAGAAGCTTGGAAAGATGAAGTCTGACAATGCCCCACGATTGAGGCAAAGACTCCTGAACGAACGAATATATATATATATATATATATATATATATATATGTATATATATATATATATATATATATATATATATATATATATATAAGTCTATTTGTTATAAAAAAACAGTACTGATTACGCACGTGCAGACATGTTTAAGTGACATTGAAGTTTAGTAAGACCAGTTAATTAGATTAAAAAAGTTGATAAGGATTCAACTGAAGCATATATGCACATGCACATATGTAAACAATGATGTTTGTTTAATAAACATAGTATATATATATATATATATATATATATACATATATGTATATATATATATATATATATATATATATATATATATATATGTATATATATATATAAAATCTGTCCTCTGTTGTGCACTATTTAATAATCACGCAGCTTTCCCTGAATTTACATCTAGGAAACAAATCTATAAAACCGGTATATATATATATATATATATATATATATATATATATATATATATATATATATATATGTGTGTGGGGGGGGTTGATACATGTGTGTGTTATAATCATATTTTGTTGAAAAAAGGATTCCAGCATATTACTTTATTATACGGAAAATAACTGTGATAATAAAAGCGTATTATTTATATTTTTATTTTCTGAATTATTAGATGAGATAAGTAATCAGTACCGTCGATTTCAAACCTGATTAAAAGGAAACCGTTTTTTATTCGCATATGAAGCTCTCCGCCACCCATAATCATCTATTTAATAACCGAGATTTATCTATTAATCATTTGACTATGACTTTATTACTTACTCGTTCACCTAGCCACTACATTTCACCTCATTTATTTTTTCTTTGTCGTCAGAGTAGTCTGCTAAACTATCTTTACCTTTCCCGTCCCTACTCATCCGTTTAAACCATTTTTATTTTTGTCGATTTCTTTTTTATTTCTTTTAACTGCGACCTCATCTGTTAAACTGTTATAACTTTTTTTTTTAATCTTTCCAACCGCTGCCTATATGCATGGTTATTACTTCCCTCTGTTTTATTTAAGTGGCCAGTCACGTGATTCGTATTTTCATGAGAAAATTTAAGTTTTTGATAAGCTTTGTTTGCAATTGAATATCATGTTTCCATGAAATCAGAAGTTTCACTTGCACGATATTTGTCATTGTTTCATCGAATGCAAGAATTGTAATTGCCCGACTATGTAATTGTTTTATCTACAATAAATAAAAGCATATATATATATTCATAGTGTGTATATTTAGGCACCATTTTCTCATTTAGACAACTATTATTGAATAGCACGGAATTATTCTGTTTTACAATTTTCATTGTCGCGAAGATTGACTCTCCACCTCTCTGACACTAACTCCATATCAGAAGATTTGAAGGGATATGGCTGCCAACATTCGGAATTTCGAAGAATTATGGTAGAAAATACAAGAGTATTGCAGAATGACAGAAATGGAAATAGGCTAAGAATACTCGAAGCATTGCACATTAAAACAAAGAAGCCTCAAATAAATAATATTAATTACGAGTGCAGCCGGAACGTTTTGAAATGTTTGAGATAATTTTTTTGAAAATGTATATATATGTTTGTATATATAAATATGTTTAATATATGTAAAAAAAAACGTCCGCCCACCTAACTTATATATATATATATATATATATATATATATATATATATATATATATATATATATATATATATATATATATATATATATATATATATATGGGGGGGTTATTACCCAGGTTCATATGTGTTGCAGAGGAAGTTAATGAGAATGGGGCATTACAACTTAATTTCTAGTAATATAAATACGAGCAAGAGTGTATATCAAAACTAATAAAATTGGCTGTACATATATTACATGTGTTTGAACTAATTACCTAATATACCTACTTGTTATTAGATCGGGGCTTGAAAACTATAGGGCATACTGACCTTGCTTTATATCTGATGAAATGGTATCTTCAAACTGATTCGAAAGCACTTTATAATACTTTCGAAACAATACTTCCAATTACCATTTTCTACATATTTGTAAAGGCAAAATACAGAAAAGCACACTGCGTAAACATATATGAATCACAGTTATTCGCATTTGACTATTTGAAACTGTGATCATCAGAAATCTTTGTATTCTACACTAAACTAGGTTTTTAAACTTGTAAAACGAGAGATATTCATACGCCACTAACATTCATCATTTTGCTGCTTATTTATTGCTAGAGATAAACAGGTTTCTGTATTATTATTCATAGGACTACTGTTCTCATCTATAGTGTGATTTTTACAACGCTTCGGTCGATATAACCTCCGACCTTCTTCAAGTGTATCTTGTCGAACTCGGGAATGTTTCTGTTGAACTCGGGAATTTGGACGGAATTTTGAGCGGAACCCTTTATTTACTTAACAGAGGTAGCGTGCTCTTGTTCCATCAGCCATGACTGCATAGAAGTCCTAAGTAATACGCAAATGTATATTTCGATCGCCCACACTGAGAATTGAACCTTCAACATTCAGGAGAATATCATTTTTACAATTGATTTTTCCCAGTACTCTAACCACTGAAAGTTGAATGTTCAATCCTTAGTGTGGGTGATCGAAATATTCATTTGCGAATTACTTGGTCATGGCTGGTGGAACAAGCGCACGCTCCCCCCCCCCGTGAAGTAAATAATGGGTTCCGCTCGAAATTTCGTCCAAATTAACGAGTTCGAGAGAAACATTATTGAGTTTGACAAGATACACCTGAAGAAGGTCGGAGGTTATATCGACCGAAGCGTTGTGAAAATCACACTCAAGATGAGTAGTCCGATGAATAATAATGCATATAACCATTCCTCATCTAAAAAATGCAGATACGTCAAACACGTTTCTATACACCTATATATATATATATATATATATATATATATATATATATATGAATATACACACATATATACACATATATACACACACATATATATATATGCATATACATATATATCATATATATATGCATATATATATATATATATATATATATATATATATATATATATATATTCTTGATCATCGTTGTTCTTTCATCGTGAGCATTCGCACACATTTTTAGATATTCGCAAATTTCCCCAAAATGAGTCAACATTTGTGTTGACGCTTACAAGCGCAATAATTTAGGCAAGGAAGTTATTTTCTCTAGAAAACGTTTTCTTCTTTCCAATAGATTATTGCTTTTAACCAGCAATTTGAAAAAACACGCATATTATAAAAATAAAATAAAAAAATCAGGAAGGGAGTGAAATATCTAAAAATCACCTTACATTCTCCATAGCATAGGAAAAGGTAATATTATCGAAGAAAAGAACACACACATACACACACACACACACACACACGCACACCAAACACACAGGCATATATATATATATATATATATATATATATATATATATATATTTATATATATATTTATGAGTGTGTCAATATGTAAGATTATACAAATAGGTATGCTTATGTAAAGAAAGAAACGTAAAAAGACCACTTCCCTTTCCGCCTAATCATTGAAAATGTATCACTAAGAAGTGTCATAGAATTATTACAGGTAGGATGTGGCAAATTTCCTATTTAAGAATAATAAACATAGAATATTGAAAAAAAAAGTATACGTGACTGCAAATCTCCTAAAATTATATAAGTAATCATATATCGATGGACGCAGAAATACAAATGCACGCATATGTGTGTGCCTCAATTACAATCATCCAAAATTACAGATATTTTATTGTTGCTTTTGTTGTTGTTTATAAAGATGATGATGCCACTGCTGCTGGTTATTATTTAGACAATGATGAAGATTATTGCGGCCACCACGTGGCCGCGTATTGTCGTTCGTAAACATTTTTTAAACCATATCAATTGTTTTTGAAAAAAAAAAAAGATTAATTGTTATTGTTATTTTTAACCTTATTTAATGAAGATAAAATCATTAGATTAAATCAGTGAAGAAAAGCATGCATTAAAGTCTTGCCTTACATCATATAAAATAACAAAAAGTATTTGAGTTTTATAGCATCACGTGATTATGACACATTTAATTGAGCGGATATCTCTCTCTCTCTCTCTCTCTCTCTCTCTATATATATATATATATATATATATGCGTATACATATATGTACAAACGCAGATACTCACACACATACATCTCTCTCTTTCTTTCTTTCTTTCTCTCTCTTTCTCTCTCTCTATATATATTTTTATATATATATATATATATATATATATATATATATATATATATATATATATATATATATATATATATATATGAAATATTCACGTGAAATAGTCTGCCTGACCATACTTCTAATTCATGGGCAACAGGTTATAAACATGAGATATGGGGAATGTATATATATATATATATATATATATATATATATATATATATATATTTATATATATATATATATATATATATTCAAGCAAATATTATTAAATGCAAAGGAGACACGTTGCTTTATGGTTTTCTTTCACCTTTTTGAATTTTCGTATTATCTTTTTTTCTATCAAAATCAAATATATTAATAAAAGTTCCATAATTGTTGCTGTCACGAGCGATTTAGAAATCGAAAATTAAAAAAAGAGAATTAGAAAGCAAATGAAATTCGGAAGCGAAAAATAAAAAAAAACGAATCAGGAAGCAAAGTGTCTCTGTTGCATTCAATAATATTTGCTTGACTAAAAAATATTGCCTTAATATACCAAACATCCAGTACATGATATTATGTATAATGGCATATACATAATTTTCGAAAAAGATATTCTAATTATTTTTGTAGAAGTGTAAGAGAGAATATTACGAAAACAGGCATTGTAAGTAACTCACAGTTAAGTGTCGCAACGATATACAAAATTTCGGTACTCTTGCATAATTTGACCTGGATTATCTGGAATTCCCGTTAGCATTGATCGGGAAACACCGATAATCATAAAATTTAAAAACGCTAACTCGACTTTTTTATTTATTTGTTTTTTATATAATATTTTTAGTATTTTTACGGTGATATTAAGATGGGTTTTTCTGGTTATTTATCTATTTCTTATTCATTGACTGAGTGTTTGATTAGCCAATGAAAAAGCGCTATTAATCGGAAAGGAGACGAGTTTCGAATTGGAAGAACATAAACAAAGAAGCTTACAAACTTATACAATTTAAAACTCGCCAAACACAAAACTGACAAGCACGGAAATAAATCTATGCATCTTAGCAACAGAAATGGAAACACCGCTGGAAGAAAATGAGTGCAAGAATTGTAAACACAAATACTTACTAAAAACAGATTGAGTGTTAAGGATGGTCTTCTCTAGAGATGCACAAATGGGAAATGGATATCCTTGCGCGCAGGATCGTTTTTTGCGCGATCTTAGTTGGAGATTCCAACAATAGTAAAAATAATTAATTTGTAGGCGTTCGAAATGGCTACCCTGAGAAACATGGAAAATGAATGTTGTATTATGTCAGAGCACGTTAACATAGGCTGGAGGAACTTTTTCATAGAAACTTGCCAGGAGAATTTCCTTGAGAATTCCCGGCAGTTCGGAGGCCCTGGACACATAGTCGAAATAGACAAGTTTTCTTCAGCCGAAGGCAACACGAGGTAGGGAGAATTCTCAACTGCTCTGGATTTTCGGCGACTATGACATCACCGAGAAGGAGGGGTTTTGGTTATCGTACCAAATCGCAATAATATCAAATATATTCTGCCGGGCATTACAGTCGTATCCGACTGTTGGAGAGCCTATTACAAAGTAGTAGAGAAGGGTTCCAACGCCTTCCAGTGAATCATAGCATGCATTTTGTAGACCTCCGTGACGATAGAAACAACGACCCACGTCGAGAGGAAGTGGGAGGAAGCAAAATAACGGACCAACCCGGAGTTTGTAGGTACTTGAATTCATGTGGAAACGACCCTTTTGTCTCCATCATAAATTACATTTCCGAAAGCTTCCCCGTTTTGGGGGAGCTTCCTTCAGTTTCGTTTTCCCCATCTCTTCCTTCTTCAACAGGCGACCGAAATAAAGATTCCTAACGAAATACCCTGATCTCGAGAAAGTTTTCCCGCCAAGAAATATTTACTGAATCGGTTACCTGTGTAGCGTCTGGGATATTCATATTAATATCAATATTTAGTTTGTTGTTTCTGTCTAATATTTATTGCTGTATTCAAATAATGTGGTTCTAGCTCATTAATATTCTAATTTTTGTGTATGCTGCTTTCTGTTTTCACTAGTTCTAATACGCTATCTAAAATTGCAGTACCCAAATGTATTAATATGAAATTCATAATGTTCGTTTTTTATATTACACATTGTTTTACTTGAAGTTGTCTTGCTTATTTCCGGTCGGTCATACATTTGTTTTCTCTGTAATTTCTGCATTTTTGAATTACCTGCTTTTAAAGATTTTCTCATTCCCCCGACTCTTTAATAAAACGTTCCCTTTACTCAATAACCCCGAGTCATTTTCTTAGTTTTCTTCGATTTTTATCTGTTTTGATTTGGTTTTTAGTTTTTTCTTATTTTCATACTCATATTTTATATGCATATATTTTTTCATTTATAAATCGTTTTATATGTAGTTTTCAAATTTTAAAAAGGTTGCTCTTCATCAACGGTTTATTTTTCACTTTATTCCGCCTCTTTTTTTTTTTAGCCAGCCTGATTTAGATTTTCAAAGTCTCTACGTCAGGGGTGTTTTTCTCCATTATTAAAGTTTACCTTATCTTATAAATTCATACGTTCAGTTTGACTGCGATTTAAATTGAAGTGTGTCTCATTAAAATTACATTAAACAATTGACACCATATTAATTGCTTTTGAATAATTAATTACGACGAATACTGCATCTTTTAAAGGAACGTCTATATTAAACAACCCTACATCATATTACTTCTTCCAATTACATTTTGCGATCATTTGCAGATTTTGAAAATTACCTTCTGCATTATTCTATATGTGATTCTATTCGATAGTATTTTAGTTTCATTGTATTTTGTTTAGTTTCGCACAACATCAACTTAATGTTAAATTTTATTCCAAGAATTTGGCTTGTTCTTCACATGCGCTTTTTTATCTGTTCTTTTTATTATTCTTAAGTTTATATTATTTTTCCGTATTTATTTTTGTCTGTAACTTTTTTAGGCTTGACATTGTACAAATATGTTTTAAGTAATTTTACTTTTTACCCTTTTAATTTATCATAATTAACTCGCTTAATCGGGTAGAGCTTTTCGTGTTCTGATAGGTTTGTCTTTCATTGAAAATTATTTCTCAGCCTGATTTTATTATATATATATATATATATACATATATATGCATATATACATATATATATATATACCTATATATACCTATATATGCATATATATATACCTATATATATACATATATATATATACATATATATACACATATATACATATATATACATATGGATATATATTTATATATATATATATATATATATATATATATATATATATATATATATAAGGAAAGAGATAGAGGGAGTTATAGAATTAGGCTAAGACATATAAATATTTATAAATAATGGAAAATGTTTTATCGATAATAACAGTATGATCCCTGAAAGTTAGGAAAGTTAAAACTCATATTTTTAAACGATTCCGATAAGAACTTACGAATCGGATTTATTCAAGTTTTCCTATGAACTAATCGGAAACCAGAATTGCTATATAAAAAGTCGAATCTTTTAGGATTCCAGCGCATATTTATTTTATTGCAAAATGATAAATTTCTGAACCTTTGCAGAACAGCGAATTACTGAAAGTTCCTTATATTTATTACTTGTATAGCATAGCTACCTATCACCCAACTCTTGTGAAGTCTTATATGGCTTCCAATAAAAGAGTTTAGGGATCTGACGGAAGACTTTAATTAGATGGATAAGAATCAAAATTCAAATTGTGACAAGTGAAATTATTAGGATATTAATGAATCCAAAAGTTACCCAATGAAAATCAGGCACAATCCGAAAACAGAAACAACCCCGAGTTTATTGGCATGAATGCAACTGTCTTGGAGGATTTAATACAGTGCTTCGACGAGAGAGGTCTATTCCTGATAATGCCAGCAGCACATATAAAACTAGCATAATTTATCGAAAAAAACCCTAAAATGATCTCTTTATATACTGAACTGACATCTTTAAAACGTATAAAAGCTAAAACGATTACTGATCTCATAAACGCCAACGCAACAGCAAATTCAGTAAAAAATGTCTGGCGAAGTTATTTACGACAATCTATTAATCTTCATGGTACTTAGTGTTGCCGAGTGATTTTAAGCCACCACCGTCATAACCCAGAAGGGATACTCCATGAGTCCTTTTCAATTTTAGATAGCACTTGCCAGTTACGAGGAAACTGAGAAAATGATCACAGAAAAATGTGAAGCTACAAATATCATGATATTTAAACATGCCACTTAAAAATATAAAACATTTAATTGCCCGTTTATCTGGAATAAAACCGTTTCAAAAACAATGTTTCTTCTGATGAAAGACGAAAATTATTTGCTAGAATTTTGGAGGATTCAATCGCATCAATTTCCAATATAGATACACACATTTTTAAGGGACTCGATTAGAAA
>NC_136495.1:144819055-144844055 GCF_053919585.1 Euprymna scolopes | reverse complement strand
TTTTATCTTCCACCAGACTATCCATTAATGTGTAATCACATTTTTCTTTACGATATTCCCTCTGCTTAACTTATTTTGTTTTCAAGTAAGATCTTTCACTTATTTGTTTTTTCATCAAATACTTCTGCATGCCAAAAACCAATCCCACATTTTGCTAATTCCTACCCCCTGATGAGAAGGAGAGTATTTTTCGAAACTCCGCGGATTAAGGACTATCCATTTATCTAGTGTTTCCTTTTAAGATTAAATATGTTTTAACTCATTTCAAAGTGTTTTTTAACATATTTCATTTACAGTTTGATCATGTTATAAGCTCTATTTCCTATTTGGTATTATCGAGCTTTTATATCTGGCTAAGATAATTTTATAAATATTAATTCTTTAATATTTATAATTTACTTTAATTTTACCATCTTGGATCATTTTGGTAAATTCAATTGTAATTTTAATTATATATATATATATATATATATATATATATATACATATATATATATATATATATATATATATATAAAATAAAAAGGAACAAACCGTATTATGTGTTCATCAACGTGTCTACTTTATTTTGAGACGAAATGTTGATGAACACATAATACGGTTTGTTCCTTTTTATTTTCTCTATTTTGTCGGAATACTATTTCCATTATTTTCATCATATATATATATATATATGTATATATATATATATATGTGCATATGTGTGTGTATATATGTGTGTGTATATATGTGTGTGTGCATATATATGTGTGCATATATATGTGTGTATATGTGTTTATATATGGGTAAATATATATATATATGCGTGTATATATATGTATATATATGTGTATATATATTTATATATATAGATATGTGTGTAAATATGTATATATATGTATATATATGTGTGTATATATATGTATATATGTGTGTATATATATGCATAGATATGTATATATGTATATATGTGTATATATGTCTATATATATGTATATATGTATATATATCTATATATACATATATGTATATATATATATATATATATATATATATATATATATATATATGCATTACATATAAGCATATAAAAATAGTAGAGAACTGTTCTGTTGAGGAGGATACATTTTCCTTAAATTTGACTATTATACTTCTGTACATGTGTGAATGCGTGTACGGATGCATATATATATATATATATATATATATATATATATATATATATATATATATATGTATATATATACATATGCATATATATATATATATATATATATATATATATATATTGAGAGAGAGACAGAGAGGGGGTGAGTGTAAGAAGATAGATAAATATGAGGATAGATATCAATGCTCATGTGAATATGAAGAGATATAAAATGCAAATAAGTATATGTACGTAAATCTCTTCTTTATAAATATATAAATATCTATTTTATAAATATACATATATCTACGTTATATATATGTATCTAATTAATATATATATATCTACTTTATAAATATATGAATATCTACTTTATAAATATATAAATATATATTTTATATAAAATATATATATATATATATATATAGATAGATAGATAGATAGATAGATATCTACTTTATGAATATATAAATATATTCTCTATAAATCGTTTAATCTTTGCTTTGGAGTAATATTTATTATTCATGTTTCTTCCTCTATTTAATCAGCCCCACCGGTTTTTTATTTTGTATTTTGCCGACGTGTCGAACATATATTTCTCCTTTTCATCCACGGAACAGTAATGTACTTACACAACGTTTTATATGTATCTATTTTTACTTAGGGCTGAAGTGTGTATATATATATATATATATATATATATATATATATATATATATGTATATATATATTTATATATATATATGTGTATATATATATACATATATATATATATATATATATATATATATATATTCCTTACTAATAAGATATTGTTATCCTGGATACTCGATGGTATGAAACTAATGAATGGCTGACACCAAAGTTCATTCTGTATGCTCTTATGTATATTCCATTTCTTTAATTTTAAATAAACATTCGGAAGAAAAAAAGGCTATAATAAAATTTTAAAAAGATAACGAAATGGAAGGAAAGCAATGGAAACTTATTTACAACTGTGTTTTTCTTGTATATATTCCAGGGATTTGCTGCTGCATTCCATATTTAACTGGATGTTTTAACACACATAACGTATAGCAAATTTGCTTCTGTTTTTTTTTTTTTGTCTATCATAAATTTCACAGATATAGTTTAATTTATCAACCTTCATCTTATTTTTGCAATTTATATTTTTAAGTATTCGGCGGATTTATAAATCAAAAAACGCTTAGTTTATGTTTTCGCTATAATATTGCTTTGTCCATCAATATTAAATACTGATTAATCTATATTATTCACTTTAAAAGAACTTCACGTCTGTTAAAACAAATGGAATAGATGGTCATAAATCGATTAACTCATTTCATAATTTGTATCTATGTTGATGTTCGCTTTATATTTTAAGGTAATTTTGAAAAAATAAATATTTGAATTTGCATGCACTACATAAGGTTTTGTTCGTTTTCAGCTTTAAAAATTAAATAAATTAAGACAATACGAGATGCCTTATTGGAAATAAATCTATTTGCAATTTTTTGCCGAGGAGAAACAAATGACCCAGTCGTTTTATAAAAATTGAAACACATATGTGTAAATGGAAAGATCAAACAATATAAAAAAGATTGCATTTCAAGCAAACTAATGAGAGACACATACCCATTACATTTAACTAATCATATTTTAATGAAAAATATGTCAATACACTCGGAATATTCGCCCATGGATTCTGTTGTTTAAAAGTAAGGTTTTCATACTGTAGGGTCACATATACCGGGTGACCCCCCCCCAATAAAACAAAAGTTGAATGGAGGCCATCTAGAACATATGCTGTAGAACGGAGAAAAAAGGGCAAATACCCTAGTGTTTTGAGGTGATGGTTTGAATATAATAAACTAGTTGTGACCCAAGTTTCATTTCATTCGGACAAAACACTAAGAAACAGGGCCTAATTATAGTTGGGGACTGTTTTCTTTTGGGCCTCCCTGTATTAGGCAACGGTCCGTGTGAGCAAATCATGTTTCTGTCAAACATTAAAATGTGCAAAATCAGAGTTAACGTTAATGTTCTTAGCATGCCCTCACTCAGCCAATTACATGAACTAGAGTTGGGAGGTAGATATTAGAGGAAGTAATTGCACGAGATATGGTATTCGGCAGCAGAACTAGCTGAGGAAAGTGTACTGATAAAGATAATCATTATGTTTGGATCATTATGAATGTACAAACACGACTGAAACAGCGACGACGACGATGACGACGACGACGACGACGAGGATGATGATGTAATGATGATTATTATGACGGCGGTGCTGATAGTAGTGGTAATTATGATGATACTGACGATAATAACGATGATTATTATTATAATCGATAAAGTTACGTAAGACCTACTTTCGACAAGTCCCTACTAATAATAATAATAAAAAAAAAATCAATAACGTGTCTTTAATAAATTAACTAAACTGAATCGTTTAGAATCTACAATGTATTCAGACCGGAATAAAAAGCATTAAATGCATCAAGATACAATCCAGTACAGAAAAAATGACACCGTGTAATCATTGAAAATTCAGGTAGAAAATTCTCAAAAATCCGTGATCGCAATCAGATGTTGCACTCAGTAACCTTTTATAATTCAGCAACGTAGCGAGATATGATTACACTTAATCAGAGTCCAACATCCGTGAATAGATGAAAGCATTTTTGAAATTCGTATTCGTACTCTGCCATTTAAAGGATTGTCCAAATACCTTGTTGCTAACTTTTTTCTCTCCTCTGTTTTACATACTGTACATTTTTATATCTACTTCAGTCTATCATTTACCTCCCTTCGTAAACCTCTTGATCCACTGAAGCAATTTGTTACATCTTCTCTCGAACAGAATAATAAATCACAATCTTGTTAAGTTGTAAGGGTTTTTTTTTTGTTTGTTTTTGCAATCTTTCCAGCGTGTAATATATGCCTTCATTTCTGTTCGGCACGTGTGTTCCACTGAAATAAAAGCAGCAAATTTGGTCTTTAATCTTTCTATTTCTACTCCGGCTATTTTATAGAGTCACAACAGTTTAAGCTCATCCATTTTCTTTGTTCGTTTCTTTATTCATCAATTTTTACATTACAGAGTGTGGGAGGTCTGTTCATCATGGGAATCTAGATTCTTTTTTGCTTTCATATCCTCTTTCGTTTTTGGTTTATTATTAGATTTTATCACCATTCCAATTGTTTCCTTTATGTCATCATTTCTTCTTTTTTGACATATCCCTTATACTATTACACCTGTATATGTCTTTCACTCATAATCACACACACACGCATATATATATATATATATATATATATATATATATATATATGTAAATATATATATGTATATTTTTAAATTAAATAAAAACCCTTCAAAATTTTCTGATGAGGAGACCTTGCTTATCAAAAAACTATATATAATTATTGTAGATAACTTGATGTATACCACAATAAAAAAGCATTTTTTCCGAAACGATCGTACAGATAATTGATTTTGTTGTTGTCCCTTCTTATGAAACGGATTTTTAATTTAATTAAAATTTGATTTTTAAATTTTAAATTATCAATCACATTACTTAATATGTATATATATATATATATATATATATATATATATATATATATATATATATATAATGAAAAAAGTGGAAATAGTATCCCGACAAAATAGAGAAATAAAAAGGAACAGACCGTATTATGTGTTTATCAAACCTGTTAAACTTTGTGACATATTTCCATTCTATGGAGGTTAGGCGTGAGCGAACACCCCATAATTTTATTATACCATATTTCTTCAAACTGAAACATAATTATCAAAGTATACGTTTGCAGATAGATATGAAAAGTCTTTATTAAAGTGTGTGCCTATTTCCATTCTATGGAGGCCAAGTGCGAAGCAGACTTCACAATTTTAGTTAAAACATACTTATCAAAGTATTCTTATGTACATCTACATCGAAAACACTTGTAAAAATTTTTTTTTTCCATAATATGTGGACCAGGCGCGATCGCAGCCGCCACAATCTTAATGAACCACCGTACTGCTATATGAAACATACCCATCCCTGAGTCTCGATACCTCTTCTATCGTTATATGTAATCAGTTTTTAAAAATAGTCAACCATATTCGTGACCAAACACATACAAACACACACACATTCAGCTTAAGCTTATAGTAGATATATATGATGCATGCGTACATATATATGATGTATGCGTATATATGTGTGTGATGTATGCGTATATATATATATATGTATATATATATATATATATATATATATATATATATATATATAATAAAAATTAAAATTAAATTTACAAAAATGACCCAAGATGGTAAAACTGATGTATATTATAAATATAAAAGAATTACTATTCATAAAGTTATCTCAATCAGATTAAAAAGCTCAATAAAACCAAGTAGGAGATAGAGCTTATAATAAGAGCAAATTATTAATAATATCAATCTACTTACACATTCATATCCTGTATGTAAATTTTCTTATATTTTACTATATCCATTTACTTACATACTTACTTGCTTTATCCGGAATCTGCAGATACTGGCCATCCTCTACTCTTGAAAGAATATATTTCATATCAATTTTTTATATTTTTTTAATTTAATTATTTATTTATTTTTTATTTATTTATTTATTCAATTTAGTGTCTTTTAATAACCTTTGCTGACATTTTCTTAAGTAATAACCTGTACATTTCAGTTTACATCTTTTTTGACCTATATTATTCGGGCCTTTTTACGTTATCCTGTCTGGGTCATTTTGACATATGCTTTTCTGATATATATTTCATTCTATCTCCAGTCAATCTTTTTTTCTTCTTTTTTTCTGTCTCTCTCTCTCCCTTCTTCTTTACTGATTTTTTAAAAATTACACTTTGTTCTCGGCAGCCGTGTTTAAACCATATATTATTTTTCTATTTATATTATTGGAATTTTTCCCCATTTTCCTTGCACATATTTGTGAATTATTCCACGGATTTTGGCCTTTTGGTTTATTTTAGACCATCTTCCAATTACGCGATTTCCTTGGATTTTACTTGTGCGAATAAAAAATTACAGACACTTTCTTGGACTTACATTTCTGGATTTTACCGTCATTGGATACTTTACCTTTCACCTGACAATCCATTCACGTGAAATCACATGTTTTCTTCACCATATTCCCTCTTCTTCACTTTTTGTTACCAAGTGAGATCTTTGACTTACTTTCAGTTTTTTCAGTGTTTTTTAATATGTTCATTAACTGTTTGCCCTTATATATATATATATATATATATATATATATATATATATATATATATATATATATATATATATATATATATATATACGGCATAATCACGATGACACACCGGTTCTCGTCAGATCACCGATGTTAAGCAACGTTGAGCCTAGTTATTACCAGATGAGTGCCCATTTGAGAATTTTAGGCGCTGTATATGCTCTCCCCTAATCTCGGCATTGTTTCCAGTCGTCCTGTACCTCAAGGTGCCACTGGTACTCAACAAGGTTGACTCAAGAGAGTCGAGGTTGGAGACTGCGCAACTCTTGTTACACAAATTTCACGCCTAACACACTTACAGTGGGTATCCATAGTCTGTCAGGACTGAAGGAATCCACACAATATGTGTGTATATATATATATATATATATATATATATGTGTATATATATGTATATATATGTAAATATATATATATGCATATATATATATATATATATATATATATATATATATATATATATATATATATATTTGAGGTGTTCCTTAAGTAACCCTTTCTTTTTATTACGTTTACAGGAATCATAGTAAAGTGCAGATTATATTATTAGAGTAACCGAATGCAATAATTTCTTACCATTAAGTAACATTTCTTGATATTGATTGTGTGAGACGAAAAGATCTACACCGTTCATGCAAGTGCGTCATTAGCGGAGATGCGTAATGGACTTTCTTTATGTAGAAACACATTGAACAGATAAACTTGCACGGACGTCTGTTAAAATTTTGTGTAGCCGATGCGGTTACTGCTCGCACTGTAAGGGGAGGAGTACATCAATTAAAGTGTGAGGGCTGAGGTTTAATTACATAGAACGTTCTCAGTGTCCCATCGCTGGCAAAAATCCTTTTATGTTGGAGGTGACTATGAAGGAAATTTAAATCCATGAGCAAAATATTTGGTAATTTTAAAATACAACAACTATTTCCTGCGTAGTTACTATTATTTTTTAAAAATAAAATGAACAACATTGTTCTTGACACGATCCTTGTTCATATATATATATATATATATATATATATATATATATATATATATATGTATGTATATATGTATGTATATACATATATATAAATATATATATATATATACAAATATATATATGTACATATACATATATATAATTATATATATATATATATATATATATATATATATATATATATATATATATAGCTGCGCAATAAAGTAACTCCAAAAGCGACAATTCTAGCTAAATTGAATGCCACTGTTTAACACACCTATACGTTGTTTAATTCGCCTTTTATTTCTCTGTAACGTTACATTTTAATATTTAACTTTTAATCGAAGTATCCTAGTGTAACCCTCAATTTAAAATATTACTTTAAATCGAGAAAGCGAAAACAAACACAGATCAATGGAAAATTGTTATTTAAATGTAACTTTCGAACATTAATGAAACACACATACAACAGAAACACAATGGATATTTAGTAGAATAACCCTTTTGCAATTAAACAGCCTTAAATATTTTGGACATTTTTTAAAATTAATCTGCGGCAATACTCCGTTGAAAAAACATTCATTTTTCTTAATTTTTGTTATAATCTTCTTCTAGATTTGAAATCTGATCATTGCGTTTTTGTTGCATGATGATGTACTTCCAAATGTTTTCGAGAGAATTGAGGTCCGGATATTGTGCAGGCCAATCCGAACACGGAATCTTATGTTTTTCATGGACCCACTTTACATTGCGCGCTGTGTAAATAAGAACATTATTTGCATGGAGATCGGATTATCATCCAAACGCCGGCCAAATAAAGTAGACAATTCCCAGTTAACATATTTATGTACTTGATCAAATAATTCGACGAGCAAGCGAATTATATCTCCGAACTTTTTGCCCTAAAAAACCTAAACTCCAAAACTGAACCCCATTCTTCTTCTTCTTCTTCTTCTTCTTATTCTTCTTCTTCTTCTTCTTCTAGCAAATGAAACGCATTGTTTTGCTTGTTAGAATACGATCTGTTTTGCCTTATTATTATCAGCGTTGGATTTAAGTCGTCCGTCTTTCGAAGTAGTTACTGCCTACTACCACTGCCTTGCCTGTTGAACTTTCTTTTCTCGCTAAAAAACGTTCGACTAATACGAAGATCTATGATCTTCATTGCCCCTATGGCACTATCGTTTCCCCAGGTAGAGTTACTTGGTTGAGGAACGTCCTGGAAACGCAAACAGATCCCCGTGTTAATAAACGATATGCAATGATATCTAACGATAGGCACATGGAAACATCTTCACAAGGGATCGAGATGTCATCGCCTATAACTGGCGGGCATGGGTCGCTTCTTGTCTTCTTTTTGTGATACAGCCATCTTTCCATCGTCGGCATTAATGTCAGTATGGAATTAAACGCTTATAAAAAATAGCGAACCATTGCATTTTTATACAATATATATATAATTTATTTAAGATTTATCAATGCGGAGCATATTTTTTTTTAAAAACCAGTTGAAAGCAAACGTATACTATATCGCATCCGCCGACTGCAAGCGTCAACTACTTTAAAACAATCGAATTATATCAATTTATCTCTGCTTTATTGAAACAGAGAGAGATGGGACGGAAAAAAGAAAGAGAGAGAGAACAGGATAGAGAGAGAGGGTCATAACCTTCAGCCATTGTTTTGTTTTTGAATCCATTACTTATTTCGGGTTTTATCTTTAAAATTCTAAGGTCTTCTATCGTTTTGCCTTGGTCTAATACTATAAAGAGACTGTCATTCTTGGTTTGAGTCATACCAGAATATTCTCAAAATCACAAGCATCTGCTTAACATATCTGCACCTTACAAGTGCACACTAACGTACTGTACTTGCAATAACCCTTATCCCTGAGTGGCTTCCGGGCTTTGATAAGTGGTGACCACCGTGTAAAGAAAAAGTTAGACACAAGGTTCACTAATGTAGAACCCCCCTGCTCTCCCAAAAGGGTTTTCTTCATTGTGCCACACATCTGACGAAGACAGACGGTGCTTCTGTTCTTTACAGAAATCATTGGCTTGCGTCGTGCAACACGGCGTCGTAAACGAAATTCTCTACACCTGTCCTTAAGTTTAGAATGAGAGAATTTTTAATAAGATTAAACTGTCGTTGGATTTGGGGAGCCGTTTCAAATCTCTTTCTGAGGCTGTCAATCTTTATAGCATTGTCTCCTCTGTAAGAAGTAACGTAGGGAGGGCCAGATTTTGGGGCAACACGGACAATGCCGGTGTTTAACTTCGTTTGCAAAATC
The DNA here is from genome assembly GCF_053919585.1 of Euprymna scolopes. Taxonomy (NCBI): domain Eukaryota; kingdom Metazoa; phylum Mollusca; class Cephalopoda; order Sepiida; family Sepiolidae; genus Euprymna; species Euprymna scolopes. The sequence continues at coordinate 144,834,369 of NC_136495.1, read as the reverse complement.
ATTCGTACAGTGTTTCTATAACATTTCAATCCGCGGCCAATTTCTCGATTGGGTTAATTTAGAAACGTTGAAATTAATGTGCTTCAGGGGATCACTAAGAGAAAGTTCGGACACATGGACTAAATGTTTCGTTGTATTACCCGAAACAACAGCGAGTACAATTAGAGAGACTTTGTTGAGTTTAAAGTTTTGAAGCTCCTTTGTTGATGTGGAATTTTACTTTGCCTTCTTGATTTGAAGTTAATGTTTTAAGTTGACGTGAACACAAGAATACTTCAATTAACAGTCACATGTCAGCGTGTCAAATTATAGAGGAATAAAATGAGAATCAAGTGAAGCATAGTTTGTTTAAACACTTAATGCCAATACAGTTAACAAATTGCGGTGATTGAATGAATGCCACGTGAGGACTTTCTTTTTATCGCCAATATGTATTGCGTCAATCGCTTTATTGCAGATTAGTTAAATATCAATATTTCATGAAATATACATCACCAAAAAATAAAAATTGTATAATCAAATGCCTGTTTGAAGGTTAGTTATTTTTCCAAAAAAAATTTCAGGCGAGATTCCCAAAGTTATGACATGCTATTCTTTATCAAGGAATTTGCACTGTCATTCGATTTATTCCAGGTTCCTTAAAATATTGTATTAGAGAAAAATACAAAGTCTATTCATGAAAACTTACTTTTTATTATATTTGTCTATTACAGCATAATAAACAAAAGCACTTCCAAAGTGTTAAGCATCAAATTAATGTATTAATTCTCTCCATATCCACCATTTTAAAAATAACTTTACACAATCTTGTCCACCGAAGAAGTCAATTGTTTGATCTGAGAAAGAGTTATGGTTCTGGTGACATAAAATACTTTCCTCCACAGGGAATGCTTTAACGTAAATTGCTTTCCTCCCCCCATAAACACCTATTTTCAATATTGACCAGAGATGTTCAGTGAGGTAAAAATCTGGAGTACAGTGTGGCCAGCTCAGGAGGGTTTCTCCCAAGAAGTCCATAGATCCAAGGAAGGCTTAAGTCGCCCTTGCAGAATTAGATGGTGCACTGTCATGCATAAAAATAATCTGAAAGCGACGTGACAATGGTAAATCATCTAGCCAGGGTGACAAATATTTATCCAAAAAGAGGTCGTACGCATGACTGGTAAGATTTACACCCTCTGGACCTCGGAATGGTACAACCAACTACCCCCTAATTACCTCCGCCCAAAACATGATACCTACCTTGTTGTCGATGAACTCTGTTAGGCTTGGAGTTCCGTTCGAGTTCCTAACTTTGACCCATCTATTCGGACCGTCAAGAGTAGCACGGGTTTCATCTAAATATAGGATACCTGTGAAATGCACTTTCGTGAAATTCTGTGATCAATCCATTCGTTTTTCCCTATGTAGTTAAGTCAAGTGAAGTCCGGGAATAGTTTAAATGATCTTACCATCTAATTTAACACTTTACATCGGGGCTGCCTGGATCTTGAAGCGGTTGCAACTCTTGTAAAAATTGGAAGCAGTGGTGCTGTTTAGGTTTCGGTTGGCTTTCCTATGATTTTTCCGAATATCACGATGTGAAAGCTTTCTCCTGGTGCTCTTATCTTTTCTGGATTTGGTGTGGAGGTTGTTCGGGAGTGAAGCCTAGGTTCTTGGAACCCTATTCCTGGTCCATAGCTAAATCTTTAAATAACAATCCTTTTGCTAGTCCAGCAAAAATGTTGTCATATTCAATAACTGCTTATCACCCTTTTTGCCATTTTAAAAACCTGAAATAAAGCGATGGACAGCATAAATTACTTGATAATGAATAAAATGTCATAACGTTGGAAATATCGAATGGATTTGAATACCATTTTAGGGTATAACAAAACTTGAAACACTCATTTGATGATAAAATGTTCATTTCTGGTGACGTATATTTAGTGTAATATTAACTAGCAATAAACCGATTGATATGGTTTGTTTATATATATATATATATATATTATATATATATATATATATATATATATATATATATATATATATACTAGACTACCCGTGACCCGTTGGGTCAGTATGTTATATTGGCTATGGAATTCATGTATGAGCGGGACACTTGTGATGTAAAGAAAATAGTTAATAATAAAAAAGAATGCATATATATATATATATATATATATATATATATATATATATATATATATATATACTCCTATAAATTCGTTTTTCTTTTGTGTGTATTGATATTCGTATAAACCCCCCTCTTTTCTATTAGTATTTATTTGCTCTCCCACCAAGCAAAATGTGACACGAGGTCGTTTTTAATGTAGGGTTTAACCAGCTCCCCGAAAAAAAAAGGCAAAAGGTGCACTTTGATTGTGACCAAAAATAATAACTATCCCTGTATAGAGGGTGCCCTTTCATTGACTAGGGCAAATTAACTTAAGTGCAGCATGTGCAGAACATATACTACACTTTGATTCCGGCCCGGAACCAAAGAAAAATAGGCAATACTCTTTTTCTATTTATGTAAAAAGAAAATACATGTTTCTTATAGATGGGCTGTGGAATTGCATTCACTAACAAAAGAACTAGATAATCACTGTGTAAAAAAAAAAAAAAAAATTGCATATTCTTTTAAACATTCATTTTAATTAATTCCTTAGTAGTTGCTTCGGTTTTCTAATGGGATAATCATCTTGAGTTAACTATTACGTGTAATTATATTGATACAGATATTCTACATGATGTATTCTTGCATAATATTTGCGTAAAAGTGTACAGTAAACACAACATTACTTCCATATACATTTATGTATCCGTATATATTTTATGTAATAAATTTTGCCTACCAAACTCCTCCTAGATTTTTTGGTCTACAGGCATGAAACTTCATACATAAGGTATTTGAATCCATGCAAATCTTCATATTAAAGTTTTAGTCCGGAAAAATCGGTGCGATAGTGTGAAAATTTAAAAACATGAAATTTGCCAGATAAATGGTCGAACGCCGGCATTACGAATACATAACGTAGTAGCTATTCGTTCATGTGGTAATTTTTAGGTTTGCAGTAAACTTGTTTTCAAAGTCCTGTCATAAACGGCAGAGGCAAAATAAATCGTGAGCTGACCGTTTAGGTTTCGATTCTCAGTGCTGGCGCATGAACCTTTTTTTAATATATTTTTAAAATCATTACTTTGTTTTGCATCCAATATATCTATCTATCTATCTATATATATATATATATATTTTTTAATATATATATATATATATATATATATATTTTAAATAATAAGCGGATGTTTCTTGAGAGCTCTTTCGGCTATCATCTCGTCACGAGAAAATCGATAGCGAACAAAATAATATTGTGTCGAAAAATAAAGATTTCTAATGGGGAACTTATTAAATGTGCGAAAAGTAAGGGGGCACTAAAATTAATTTATTAACGTTTAAAAACGATTAAAATATTGGCACAACGAGGGAGGAAAAAAAAGCAAAGCGGGAGAAAAGATTCAAAGTTCCCCAAAGAGAAACAATACGTTTGATGTTTCTTTTTGCCGGTACAAAGAAGGTTGACGCACCGCGATAGAGACAGACTCCAAAATCTTTAAATGTTTTTGGAGTCCGCTCTAGGTAGCACCTCGAACCAATCTATTTTATATCTATCGGCACAGCACGGGTTGTCAACCAAACGCTGGCCAATAGCAGAGTCCAAGGCTGCAGTAGAAGGGATAAAACCAGACCACATCCTCCCTTGTCTGATCTTCGATAGAACATGCTGGTTTATACGAGTCAAAAGGTGCAAGGATGTTCGCCCAACATAACCAGCATCGCACTGGAATTTGAATTGATATACAATATTACTATTTTGGATGTAAGGCAAACTATCCTTTCGGAAAGACGGAAAAGCAGGTCTCGTAGTATGTATCAAACGCAAGGACACAGAAAAAAAGCAGTCGTAAATACGTCTGCGAATCTGTTTGGAAAGTCTATTACTCTATTCCCCAATCCACGGTAATTTTAAATAAACCGGGCATTTCAAGGGCCCAAACTTTTTAGGGGATTTAAAATCCGCAACCTTTTTGAAAATACAGTCATCAATAAGGTCAACAGGATAACCATTATTGATGAATATTTCCCTGATCTTATCGAGTTCAGCGTGTAATCTGTTGGGCGAACAAATAATGAGGGCTCTATGTACCAAAGTATTAATTAGGCCGACCTTACGTGATTTTGGTACAAAAGACAACCAGTTCACATATAGGCCAGTAAATGTCGGCTTTCTATAAATTGTAGTGAGAAAGTCCCCCCCTTGGGCGTCCAACAAGAACACCCAAGAAAGGAAGCGAATTGTCCATCTCACTTTCCATAGTGAACTTAGTGCCCTATGTAAGGAATTCAACCTATTAAAAAATATCGACGCTTCACTTCCCTATCGCAAAACTTCAAAGGCAGAACACATTCTGCCTTTGAAGTTTTGTTCTCCCAACTTAGACATAATGTTCCGAATTCCTCAAAAAATTGCTGGGATGAAATCTAATTTAGTTGCCTAGTTCACCGATATAGTAACATTCCTGTCGATCATAGCGACATTTTCTGGAACATAACGCAATTTAAAACCATGAAAGCGTTAAAATCTAATACTGATATTTGTATGTGCAAACCAGACAAAGGTGCAGGAGTGGTGATTTTGGACAAATCGGACTACGTTTAGAAAATGCCAGTTATTCTCAATGATGTTTCGAAATTCCGTAAACTCGGCCCCGTCGAGTTGATGGATAATACATGCAAGAACGAGGCGAAAATGCAAAGACGTCTACTTGCATTATTTAAACAGAAGATTTTTTGCAAGGACGTATATGACAGGATTAGGCCCTCTGGGTCACAATGTCCCAGAATGTATGGTCTCCCCAAAATCCATAAGCAAGGTGTTCCACTGAGACCTATTTTATCAATGGTTGGTTCAGCACAACATTTTTTGGCTCAGTGGCTTGTGGAAATTCTGCAACCTGTGCGCGAGTTATACACCACGCATTGCATCCCTGATTCTTTTCGGTTCGTTGATTGTGTACATGGGCTGTATTCAAATGCAGAGACGTCTTTTATGTGCTCATTTGATGTCTCTAGGCTCTTTACCAACATAGCGTTGGATGAGACTATTCGCATATGTACCGACGCTCTCTATGGTGGTCTCCTGACTGCTCCACGGTTTTCTAAAGAAATTCTTATTGAACTCATTTTAATGTGCACTAAATCCGTGGAGTTTAGTTTTTGTGATATTATGCACTGTCAGGTCGACGGGGTTTCAATGGGGAGTACGTTGGCCCCAACTTTAGCGGATATTTTCGTCGGGTACTATAAATCCATTATGTTTAATTCTACAACTAAATCCACTGCATATTTCAGAAATGTTGAAGACACTTTTGCTATTTTTCCATCGCAAAGTGAAGCGTCGATATTTTTTAATATGTTGAATTCCTTACATGGGGCTCTTAAGTTCACTATGGAAAGTGAGAAGGACAATTCGCTTCCTTTCTTGGATGTTCTTCTTGAACGCTAAAGGGGGGGGGGTGCTCCCTACAATTTATAGAAAGCCAACATTTACTGGCCTATACGAGAACTGGTTGTCTTTTGTACCAACATCACGTAAGGTCGGCCTAATTGATACTTTGGTACATAGAGCCCTCATCATTTGTTCGCCTTACAGATTAGACGCTGAACTCGATAAGATCAGGGAAATATTCATCAATAATGGTTATCCTGTTGACCTTATTGATGACTGTATTTTCAAAAAGGTTGCGGATTTTAAATCCCCTAAAAAGTTTGGGCTCTTGAAATGCCCGGTTTATTTAAAATTACCGTGGATTGGGGAAAAGAGTATTAGACTTTCCAAACAGATTCGCAGAAGTATTTACGACTGCTTTTTTTCTGTGTCCTTGCGTTTGGTATATACTATGAGACCTGCTTTTCCGTCTTTCCGAAAGGATAGTTTGCCTTACATCCAAAATAGTAATATTGTATATCAATTCAAATTCCAGTGCGATGCTGGTTATGTTGGGCGAAAATCCTTGCACCTTTTGACTCGTATAAACCAGCATGTTCTATCGAAGATCAGACAAGGGAGGATGGGGTCTGGTGGTCTCCCTTCTTCTGCAGTCTTGAACTATGTAATTGTCCAGCATTTGGTTGACAACCCGTGCTGTGCCGATAGATATAAAATTGAATGGTTCGAGGTGCTACATAGAGCGGACTCCAATAACCATTTAAAGATTTTGGAGTCTGCCTCTATCGCGGTGCGTCAACCTTCTATTACTGGCAAAAAGAAACATCAAACGCATTGTTTCTCTTTGGGGAACTTTGAATCTTTTCTCCCGTTGTTTTCCCCTCGTTGTGCCAATATTTTAATCGTTTTTAAACGTTAATAAATTAATTTTCGTGCCCCCGTACTTTTGCCACATTTAATAAGTTCCCCATTAGATCTCTTTATTTTTCGACACAATATTATTTTGTTCGCTATCGATTTTCTCCTTACGAGATGATAGTCGAAAGATCTCTCGAGAAACTTCCGCTTATTATTTTTAAAACTATATATAAATTCTGTACCTCTAACCATTTATATATATATATATATATATATATATATATATATATATATATATATATATATAGAGAGAGAGAGAGAGAGAGAGAGAGAGAGAGAGAGACGTAAACGTATCTGTGTGTCTGTCAATGTGTTTTTCGGTGTGTCTGTGTACATTTCCTAACACTATAACTATGTCTATATTAAGTCTGCAGACTCGAAATTTGACACAGATTGTACTGAGATCTGCGAAAATCTTTGTACTCCGTTTTCTGCCAGAAATTTTTCTGTTAAGGGGTCACAGTTCAACAATTTCACCTTTGAGAACTCTACCAAACGCCTCCGACAATTTTGGGTCTAAACACTCGATATTTTACATATAGGTTCCTTGGACATGGACCTAACTTAATAACGTGACACTAAATGTTCAATGGTCATAATAGGGGTCAAAGTTTTAAAAAAATTGTCCTCTGCGGTCTCTACAAAATTACCCAAACAATTTCTGATCTAAACATTTGAAATTTGACATGAAGGTTATTCAGAGATATGGCAAGCTTTTTAATCGGTTTTGGTCGAAAATGTTTAGTTACAAATATATAAATGTATGTATGTATGTATGTTTGCATGTCTGCCTAAAATTTTCCACAGCTGCGATAGCTTTTACAATGATCAGTATCAGTTTGAAGTTCGACCTTACAGACGAAAATATCGAAAAATTGGCTAACACATTAATATCATCACCTTCAATTTGTACTTTTTCTATTAGGGGGTCGCTTTTTTCGCCGATATTTTTTAAAGTAATACTCTCCATTCGATTGTCTAGCCTTAATTGAAACCTATATCATCACTTACTATTTATCGGTTGTTTTAACAGCAAAGACGTCAGGTTTTTCCCCGTTCTTTTCCTCTTTCGCGGTACGGGTTGAAGCCTTCCTTCCTACTACCACTTTTTTATTTTGGCAAAATACACATCCAAACGCCCGAACAACCCCTGGCTAAAGTTCTAGTATATATATATATATATATATATATATATATATATATATATATATATATATATATATATATATATATATATATATGTGTGTGTGTGTGTGTGTGTGTGTGTATTCACATAAAATTGTATGAGGAGATATATTATTTTATTTATCGATTATAATTATTTATTTCTAGAAACGTCAAGACGTGCGTACCACTAGATACTAAATGATGGAAATATCCTCACAAATTAGACTACAAAAATTATCCGTGTTTTATATTCGCAAGGATATGTTAGGCACACACACACACACACACACACACACACACACACACACACACACATATATATATGTATATATGTATATATATGTATATAAGTATATATATATATATATATATATATATATACACCACCTTTATCAATTGATATTATTTATTTAGTCGCCATTTTTATGTCATAGCACATTTTTCTCAACACTCTAACATCGGCGTCTTTAGAAAATAGGTTTTCTTTTTCAATTTAGATTTCCTTTGTTTTCGATGAAAGAGAAAAAATAGCTTTTTGCATGCCAGTAATTGTAAGCGTGGTTATCCAAAAATATTAAACTGGTAGCATTTAGTGCAATGAATAATTAGTAACTTTCTACACAGACATTCATGTAGAAACAGAAACAACATATTTTAACGCCAAAGCGGTTTGTAAGTTCTTATGGAAAAGTGGGACAAACTAATTTTCCCCTAAAAAAATCATGCCATTTGCTTTTGTATTAAGAGCAGTTCCAAATGTATAAAAAAAGAAATTTGTATTTTTCTGTGACTTTATATCTCCTGTAAACACTTGTGTATACGTGTGATATATTAGTGGTGTACTAAACTTTATAAATCATGAAGTGTTTTTTTTTAGTATTAAAACGCTTGAGTAGATAACGACAATGTATGTAATAAACATTATCATATTATTATTTACCTTAAGAACTGAGCAAAACGCTACTTTTAATGAGATTTCTCAACAAAGGCATGTAATAGAAAACAACGCATCTTTTTATCTGTCTGTGTTTAATTATACACAATACTAGCAGGCCGCTCGGCGTTGCCCGGTCGAAAAATGCGCTTAAATATGATATTTTGATTAATGCAGATCTCGTATATATTATAATAATTTATTGGAGCCAATATATTGTAATGATTTAAAAATTTAAAGAGAAAAAGACTCGAGCGCCATCACAGAGAATCGAAGCCAAAACGTTCAGCTTACGATTTATTATTTCCTTTAACGTTAATGACTCACCTTTGACGATATGTATTTTGCAAGGCAAAAATTAAAACATGAAATAATCTCTATACCGTTATGCATGCATCTTCCTAATGCCGTTGTTCGACATTAACCTGTCAAATTCTATATTATTATTTTCACACTCTTGAATAATATATATATATATATATATATATATATATATACTTATATATATATATACTTATATATATATATATATATATATATATATATAATGGGTTAACAAATTCCAACGAAAGAAAGATGTATATTTAACTAAGGGAGTAGTCACCTACAATTTGTATTTTTTAACATTATTTTATTATTCCGTGTCTTGGTTATTCATTGAGAATTATGTTTGGATCATTGTAATAATGTTTTTAAGTCATTGAAATCGATTACGCAAGTTTCAGACGGTCTGTGAAGCGTCCTCTTCAGAAATTATTTTCAAATGTGTAAAAATGGCGATTTTCGTAGTAAATTTGAAGTTTTTCCAAGGGGTGGAGGCTTATAAGTGTTTATTATTCATTGGTATGCTGAATTTTTATTGCTTTTTTATTTGGCTTGTCCAGGGAGACGTTGACCCCGCAGTAGTCGCTATCTCTTTCTGCTAATGTTTTTTCATTTCCTTTAGGATGGGGTAGGGTGTGTTTGTGTGTGTGTGTGGTTATGTGTGTGTGTGTGCGCGTGTGTGTGCGTGTGTGTGTGTTTGCTTTTATTGGTTTGGGAATGTGTATATTGTTTTATAGTATTTTGGGGTTATTTGCTTCCTTAGGAAGGCGGCTGTGATCCGATGTCGTTACTAATGTGTATGTGTGGGGAGTGGGGACTGGCTCTTCTGAAATAAGGATAGGGGTGCTTTCATTCTATTTTGATATTTATTTTTTGGATTCTTGGATTTTAGTATTGTGATTTTTCGTTTGAGTAATAAAGAGGGGAGTATTTAAAATAGGGGATTTTTTAATGTTTCTATTTATTTGTCTCCCCATGTGAGTATGGCCAGACCCAGGATCGGCTCCTAGTGTGGGGAAGATTTTGTTCCCCAGAGGGGGGCATTGGAGGGGGTATAGGTATGGGAGGGGGATGATAGAAGGGATGATAGTCGTTTCAGTCATGAGGGGGTTCTCCTCCACTGACTGAGGAGGGAGCGAGGTGTTGGAACAGATATTATACTATGGTTCTAGGTGTCTCCTAGTGTTGTTGGTTTCGAGGTTAAGTAGGGTTGGTATTGTTCAGTGAGTGGTATTAGAGATAGAGGTGTTATGTCTGTGTGTGGTTGTATGCGCACACGTGTGTGTGTTTTAATGTGTCGTTCTGATTGATGTGTAGGTGGATATATGTGTACGTGTATGGGTGTGCATGCGAGTGTACCTTGCATTTCATGTTTTTGTGTGATGGTATTAGGTTCTGTTCAGTTCAGGAGTGAATCTGGTGATGAAGTTTTTTTCCTGTGTGAGTAAATAAAAATAATTGTCTGTTTGGAAGATTGGCATTATTTTGAATCTGTTTCCACTGCATGTGTGTACGTGTTTTGAAACATAGAGGTGTCTGTTATCTGCAATTTTGATGTTGCTCTTATGTAAGGCTACTCTATTGCTGAAATTTTTGGTGGCGCCTATGTAGGCTTTGGTGCATGTTGTGCATCTTAGTGCATATACTACATTTCTGGAGGTGCAATTTAGATCCTTTTTTATTTTAAATGTTTGTGCTGGGTTTTTGAATGTGTATGTGTTACCTTCTATTATTATCACATACTCCACATCGCGGTTTGTTGCATTTTGTAACTCTTTTTGTATTATGTGGGACGAGTTTTGAGGAAGTTAGGATGTGTTTAAAGTTTTTGGGTTGGCGTTTGCTTTTTATTATTTTTGTTGTTTTAAGTATGTTGTTTAGTTTGTCGTTCTGATTGAGGAGCATAAGTTTTTTTTTTATCTGTGTGAATAGTTCTGGGTTGTTTGTGTTGTGTGTAGAGACGTATGCTAGGATTGTTTCTTTGTTGTGTTCTTTCGGGTTTCTTTGTTGGTTTATGTGAATTTTTTCAGCCAGTTCAATACCTTTCTGTATTAGTTGTAGTGGGAATCATCTTTTCCGCAACGTAAACGATGTCAATGACTTAAAAACATTATGACAATGATCCAGACATAATCCTCAATGAAAAGCAAAGACACGGAATAATAAAATAATGTTAAAAAATACACATTGTTGGTGACTACTTCCTTATTTTAATATATATATACATATATATATATATATATATATATGGTGTTATAATGGTATAATTCCAGAGGAAATCCGAGTATGAGAGCTCAATGTGGTAAACAGAGCAATAACATAAAAATATAACACGAAAATTACATAATTAAATTAAAAAATAAAATAAAAATAAAAAATGTTATATACAATGTTTTAAAACTATCTGTATGTTATCATGTTAAAATTAGTTAGAAATAAATCGAGCTGTATATATATATATATATATATATATATATATATATATATATATATATATATACATGTATGTATACGCATACATAAATGTATATAGGAAGAGGTTTGAGCTTAGTATAAACGTTTTATGTAAATAATACGTAAGTATCAACTATGAAGAATGTCTGCATGAATATAATTACACGTAATATTTAACTAAAGATAATCATCCCATAAGAATACCGAAAAAAACAAACAGGGAATTAATTAAAATTTATGTTTAAACGGATATTCAAATTATCTAGATCTATTGCTCGTGAATACAATTCCACGAACCATATATAACGAAGTTGTAATTTCTTTCTTAGATAAATGAAAAAAAAGACGTTTTTATATGATTATAAATACACTAAAAATAACACAAATTTGTAGAAGTATTGTTTCATTATAATTTACTCCTTTGTTTTTAATGAATTGTCCGCAATCTAATTCCCGTTTAGTTTTCATCACTTAGGTTGAGTTTCAATCAAACCCTTTATTGATTCTATATTTTTTCGCATTCTTCCAATATCATGTCCAAGTCTAAATAACAATGTTACGTTAAATTACCAAATATTATTACAGCATTTTATCAAGATTGAATGTAAAACATGACGACATGATACACTAAAAAAACAAGACCTGTTTTCTTTTACGGGTATCTTTGTAAAATTACATCGATACCAATCTATTGCTCTTAAAGATAGGTTGCCTTTCCATACATAGTTTTTCATAGGGCAAATTAGATTTGATTTCACGGTGACAGATTAATATCCGCGAGAGCGTCATGCAAAATTTAACAATGCACAATAGATTCTTTAGAAAATATGTCTTTAATATGACACAATGTAATTCCAAAAATGTGACATTAAATTAAATAGTAAATAAAGAAAAAAGTCTACAATTTATAAGGATTTCGTGTTTAAATCACCCTGGGATATGGTAGTCTTAAGTTACGAGATTTTCAGGCTACGATGTGGAATACGTTGTTTTTCAGGCCTCTGGTTACTGTATTTGCCCGCCTTACGGTGTTATTTATAGTGACATTTGATTATATACAGGTGTATTATACACCGTACTGTACTTTGTTACTGATTATTAATGCCGTATCCCGAAGTTATACTGTGTGTATTTTTATTCATATTGGTAATGATAGTGGATTTGCGCCTCTTGTTTATTTGCTAGGTGTTTGAGTTAATAATGCATATTTTGGACATGTTAGACAACATAGTTTAAATAATTCTAATGTCAATGTTAGAATAACATCATAAAATAGGATGGGTGTCAAAGAAATTTACTTCCACCCCTTAAAGTTGTGCACGTATTTGCAGATTTGTTTTCATGTTTTGCCTCCCTCTAATGTAAATGTGTATCTACTTTCTCTATTACTATATCTTGTCTTGTTACTTCTATTTTTTAACCTAAAGTTTTAAAAGTAAAGGGCAATTTAACTTGTTATATTAAATTTTTAGTACTAATAGAAACTTCAAATTTCCATGCTTTCGTTTATTATGTAAAGCGTTATCTAAATAATAATTTTACAGCACTAAGACAATGCAAAAAATTAGTTTTAGAAATAATCATTTTTATGAAGCTTAGCAAAGAATAATATTATAACAAAATATCTCGCTCATCAACTATTTTAACAAGTGTTACGCTAGAAATGTAAGCGTGCCTGGCCTTTGAAGGCAATCTCCATAGATATTATCTAACATCATGTCAAAAACGTTTTAATGCATGCCGGCTCGACATTTACGAATTTCTGTAAATTACATGCCTTAAAGGTAATTTATATATGTGTTATTTGAAGTGTAATTTCCCGGTGCGCTGAAAAAGGGAGAAATTACAGAATTAATTTAATTGTAACATTTGCATCACCTTATATCCATATTCATGTGTGTTCTTTTTATTTATAAAATTCCTTATAGCATGGAATTTTAGTAGACATGTTCACTCAGAACTAAATTGTCTGGTTACTGATTCTATCCTCATTCGCTCAATATGCATCTAACACATTTAAAGCTTGGATTTACCGATTTTCCAGCAACAGTCACACACTATCAAATTAACTTAACGTTTGTATGAACTGTCCTTATTTAAATCGATCAAAATATAAGCGTATAAAAAATACTCTTTCAGGCTTTATTATGTTTTATTCGACTACAACTGTGTTACTTTCGATGTACGAAGATGTTCACTTGTTTTTCTTTTTTTTTGGGGGGGGGCTAATCAGCTGAATAAGAAAAAAACATCAATTTTAAAGTAAATCATAAAAAAATAAGTTCACATAATATTATCGTAACACAGACAAAGCAATACAGGAATCGACTAGTTGACAAGTTATGTAATAAGCTGTTTTGGATCATATTGAACAGCTCTCCTTTATCGAAGTAGCTTTGTTGTCTTAAGAGGAAAGAAAAGCAACTCAGTTTTTATTATTTTTATATTTCTCTCTCTTTTTCCGCCCGTTAGCATCTGTCTGCCATCTGTGGCGTTTTTGTTTGTGAAAATGTCATATACACTACTTATTCGCCATAATATGAGTTTTACTCTTCTTTTGCTTCTTAAATATAGCTGTCATCTTTTTGACAAAACTAGTAAAGGCATACCGTGACATTTATAAAAAAAAAACGCATGTACACATACGACAAAATAAAATACGTACAGTAAGAGAGGCATATAGACAGACGGATATATTTAGCGGCGAACGCTTAATGTAAGAACGATACAAACAGTAAAAGAAATAATGATAATTACTTACCTCCTTCAATAGACACCTTTGTCACAAGAGTAGGTATTAATACACATGTTCTTACTATTACAACCGTATCAATACATTTATCTCCTATATTGTTCCAGTATAATCTAGCCAAAGATGCAATACATAGACGTTTGCTTAAACGTTGGGCGAGCATCAAAGTATAATATTTTCTCTTTTAATGCGTTGTAAGTTTCCAAAAACAAGTGTGTGTCACAGATTGGAAGTGTATAAATCCTAAAATGTGCTTTATGTAGAGAAGCCTAATTTTTCCACACGTTTCTTTCCGTTGTTTTTATGTTGTCACAAACCTTCTACAGATACGGGTAGTGAGAAAGCTTTTGTTTGTGATAATATCAAGCGATGAGTTATCAGTAGTGAAGGGGTTTAGCCAAACACAATTCATTTTTTTTCATAGAAAATAACATGTGACAAAGTATTCAGTCAGAGTGTTCAGCTTATGAGAGAGAGAGAGAGAGAGAGAGAAAGAGAGCTTGGCTGTGATATTGCAAAGGCGCTGTAGTTTCCAGCGGCCAGGAGCTCTTAGTAAACCTACTGTCGACCCAATTCAACATGCTTACACTGAATTCAGACCAACTGCACTCTATTGACTAAAAATTGTCCGTGCATAAGCTTATATAATCTGATGGGTAGGTGAATGAAGCTCCCACGTCCAAACTAGCCAATAGCTTGTCGTTACAACATAGCCTATTTATTTTTTATTGTATCCCTATCAATTGCTTATTGTATAAATTTCTATCGAGTTGTTCTCGCACAGGTCGTCCTTGGGAGATGACCTCAGGGTACTATCTTTCTCCCAAACTTAACAAAAACAATTCTATTACTATTTTCTCGAAATTAATTGCTTTTCTAAGCAACACATAATGTTATATATCGAAAATCCACTAACTGAAGCTACTCGTCCTCAGTTTGGTTGCATCAGCAACCAAATAAATGTATTGCCCGGCATTGATCACATAATAAAAGCCCTTACTTAGCTATATTATAAACGGTATTAAAGTAAAATTCGACCACCATAGTGATTGGGTCACACATACCTAAACTATTAACACTTTAAAACGATGATTGCTTATGATCATGTATCAAGTAATTGTAAACACAGTATTTAAAAAAAAACACATTTAATGCACTATTTTTTCTGTAGACAATTATCCCTATCTTAACTTAAAACGTTACGGTGCAGGTAAAATCCAATCTGCTTCGGGTATATCGTTTCGGATCCGGGGATCTATCACTGCAGTTGGGA
>NC_136495.1:144799055-144811555 GCF_053919585.1 Euprymna scolopes | reverse complement strand
CTTTCTGGAATCTTCAGCCCACGGTGTCACGATTAACACTAGTCGATAAATGTGGACCCGACAACCCACGCCATTTCTTAGCAAAGACCGTATCCATTCGGCTGCCATTAACCGCGTGAAATAACCTTTAAATTTTAAGATTTTAGTTTTATGTTTTTCTATTTACTTCAGTCAGAGTTATCTAATCGTTATACGATGATGTATGCATAAGAGCTAAATTGATCGATTTAATTCAACTGAAAGGGATCAACGATAAGAAATGATTTTCTTAAAGGGGCTGACACATTTTTTCTATAATAATTATATACCTACAGACACTAGTGTTTCATCCTTTCGTGAATCGTCAGTGCAGGGTGTAATATATACACATATACACATATATAGACACACACACACATATATGTGTGTGTGTATATATGTGTGTGTATATATATATATATATACATGTGAGTGTTAATGTATATATATGTGTGTGTACGTGTGTATATATATGTGTGTGTGTGTGTGTGTGTGTGTGTGTGTGTGTGTGTGTGTGTGTGTGTGTGTGTGTGTCTGTAATCTCGGAACAATGCCTATCAACATCTATGATTGTATGCATGTTTCGGAATGTGGCTGGCTTTCTTGGATCATATTGCATAAGTATTTTAGGATTCCTCTATGCATATCGCAGCATTTTAGACATCACCAAAGAAACGACTCTCAACCTATATTATGCCGGGAGGGCATGAAAGTAATACATATCATGCCCTGCATTAAATTGATGCAAAACAGATATAGATATAGCTTCAATGTGCTATTGTTGATTTGATCTGAAGAGCCGAGCAAAGAAACAGAATAAAAGGAAGAGACATTCTCTTGAAAAGCTCGAGTTGAAGGACGGTGGTACAATGGCGTGTGCATTTACCAACGCATTTTTCCGACTGACAGCCAAGTGGATTTGTTGGAAGTGAAAACTTGTCTCGGCTATCGTACATTGTGCTTGACACAGCGTCCGACTATGGTGAAGTGTGACAGTAAGGTCATGCGCATAATAGCTAGTCTGATCGACTTTTGATTTGATAATTCTTTGCTTTCAGATCGAATAATAGCAGCTCTGGAAGCACCGAAGTGTCACGAAATAACCTTTAGCCCCACTCTCCTTACTACGGGAGGTATATTATATATCCACTGGTCCATTAGGCTAAGTATTTGTATTTGGAGATTGACTCATAAATAACACATACACAGAGATACACATGTACATATTAACATAAATTCATATGTAGATATTCTTCTTTATATATATATATATATATATATATATATATATATATATATATATATATATAAATATATATATATATATATATATCATGCGGTTTTAAATTAAAATAGAAATGCACATATATATACCGGCTTTAGAAAAGACTCCTTGATCAAAATAAGCACCATAAGAATTAATACATTATTACCAACGCAACTATCCTAGTAACGTAAGAATCTGGTGGCGATGAAGTCGATGAATGCCTTTTTGATATCACATTAGTTTTTAAGCATTTCTTACGCAAGAAAGTTGTCGAGATGTTTTAAAATTGGTAGCCGTAAGGTGACAGATCTGGAGAGTGTGGTGAGCCAGAGTTTTGGATCCCTATTTTTCAACTCTTGCCGAGTCGGCGATTTAGCAAGGTGTGGTGGGCATTGTCGAGGAGGAGAATTGGGTCTTTTTTTTTAAGTATGCTGTGGAAATTCCTTATTCATTTGATTAATTTTGTTACTGTACTTCTCCGACGTAAAAGTTGCTCCTGCATTCAGAAAAAAAAAAAAAAAAACTTTAATTGATGAGACCTGTCGCAAATCAGCATAACCTTATTCGATGCAACTCTGGCTTCGGGAAGTACCGTTCAGTTTTTTGGCCCTACCCACTTAGCTGAGCTTTGACGCTTGTCGTAAAGAATCTACTTTTTATCGCAAATAATAACCCGGTCGAGAAACGGTCGTTCGTTTAGCGTAACAGACGGGATGATGACACTTCTTAATGGGGATTATTTTGGTTGCCATTCAATTCGTAAGGTACCCATGAATTAAGTTTTGTTTGCCTTTTCAATCACTCTGAAGTGGTTGGAAGTTGCAAACGTTACGTCTATTTCAGAAACAAGCTCTCGAACAGCTGTGCGTAGATAGGCTGCTTATTGATCGTTGTATAAATTCGATGTCCAACCACTACGCGCATTATCTTGAAGACTCATCGTCGCAATTGTCGTATGTGTGCAGTAGTTGTTCCTAAGCCAAACGCTTCGTTGATATCGCGAGCTGTTTCAGCAGCTTTTAGCCTCCTCCATATATATATATATATATATATATATATATATATATATATATATATATATATATATATATATATATATATATACATATATATATATATATATATATATATATATATTAACTTTTTTCATTTAAGAGCACGTTGATTTGATTAGTTTGACTATTTACTTTCGACTGACGAGTTACTTTTGATTTTTTAATAAACCAATTGTCAGAAAAATTAGAATGTTCAGCAGAGTGACTCTGTTCTAGGCAAATGAAAATATTATATATATATATATATATATATATATATATATATATATATATATATATATATACATATATATATATATTGGCTGTGCGCGTTTGAGTACAAATTTGTTATCTGTATCTGTATGTGATCTACCTAATCTATAAAGTGAACGTTTCTGTGTATCTGCCTCCCTGTGTATCTGTGTGTCTGTCTATGTGTACATTTCCCTACGCAATAAATCTGTCAATTTTAAGTCCACAGACTCCAAATTTAATCGAAAGAGGATTGAGATTTGGGAAAATCGACGTGATCCGTTTTCGACCAGAAACTTGGCGATGAAAGGGTCAAAGTTCAATGATTTAACCTTTGAGAACTCTACCATGCGTCTCCGAGAATTTTGGGTCCAAACACTTGAAATTGTAGATATAGTCTCTTGGATATGGATCTAACTTAATAACTTTATGTGAGCCCAAAACAATACATTTTAAGGGGTAATAATAGGGGCAAAGTTTAAAAAATAATTGATCGCTTTTTTTTTTGCTCAACATACGCCTCCAAATACCCGGTCAACCCCAGGCACTCATGCAAGTATATCTATCAAACAAAAGTATCTGTCAGTTTGTCTGTGTGTGTGTCTATCTGTTTACATTACACTACACGATAACTTTTTCACTTTTCCGTCTACAGAATCGAAATTTGATATACAGGGTAGTGAGATTTGGAAAATTTGTAATTCATTTTCAGCCAGAAATTTGGTGTTAAGTGATCAAAGTGCTACGAATTGACCTTTGAGAACTCTACCAAACTCCTCCACCAATGGTGTGTCTAAACACTTGAAATTTTTTTATATAGGTTCCTTGGACAATGATCTAACGTAATATCTCAATTAGAGCCCAACAGCATGAATGGTAAGGAGTCATAATAGGCGTCAAATTAAAAAAAAATGACTTCTGCCGTCTGTACCAAATTACTCAGAAAATTTCTGGTGTAAACATTTGGAATTTTTCATAAAGTGTTTCCAGAGCATTTTAATCGGTTTGGGTCGAAAATTTAAGCTATCATGTATGTATGTATGTTTTTATGTCTGCATAAAAATTTCGACAGAAGCGACGAATTTTTAAAAGATCTATATCGTTTTAGAGCTCGACCCTTCAGACTATAAATACCAAAAAATGGCTAAAGACATTAATATCTTCACCCTCAACTGGGCATTTCCTACAGGGTGAGATCGCTTTTTTCTCAGATATTTTGGGAAGTCATCCCCTCTTTTCGATTGTCTAGCCTTAATTAAAACCTGCGTCACGTCCGTTTTCGCGGTGGTCATAACATCAAAGAGGGCAGATTTTCCTCTCGTTCTTTTCCTCTTTCGCGGTACGTGTTCGAGCCTGCCTTCCTACTACCACTTCTTTTATTTTGCTCAACACACACCTCCAAATACCCGAGCACCGCCGGGCGCCCATGTTAGTATATCTATAAAAGTAAACATGTATGAGGGTCTGTGTGTCTCTCTGTGTACAGACTCAAAATTTGATATAGAGGGTACTGAGATTTGGGAAAATCTTTGTGATCGGTTGTCCGCCAGAAACTTGGTTGTTCAGGGGTCAAAGTTCAACGATTTGACCTTTTAGAACTCTACCAAACTCCTCCGGCAATTTTGGGTCTAAACACTTGAAATTTTAGATATAGGTTCCTTGGATATGTACCTAACTTACTAAATTGATGTGAGTCCAAAACGATAAATGTTAAGGGGTCATAATAGGGGTCAAAGTTTAAAAAAAAATATCTGCCGTCTCCACCAAATTACTCAGACAATTTCTGGTCTTAATCTGGTTGAAATTTTACATCAGCTGTATTCAGAGATAGGGCAAGCATTTTACAAGGTTTGGATCAGAAATATTTAGTTACCAATATATAAATGTATTAATGTATGTATGCATGCATGTATGTATGTATGTATGTATGTATGTATGTATGTATGCATGCCTGCCTAAAACTTTCCACAGAGGCGATAGATTCCAACCAAGATCAATATCGTTTTGAAGTTCGAACATTCAGACGACAATATGGAAAAATTGGCTTAACACATTAATATCTTCACTTTCAACCGGCCACTTTTCTGTAGGGGGTGGTCGTTTTTTGCCGATATTTTTGAAATCTCCCTCTCCTTTTGATTGTCTAGCCTTTATTTTAACATAAGTGACTTCTGGTTTGGCGGTGGTCGTAACAGCAAAGACGTCAGGTTTTTCCCGGTTTTTTCCTCTTTCGAGGTACGTGTTCGAGCCTGCCTACCTACTACAATGTTTTTCTTTTTTTTATTGCTCAACAGACATATCCACACACCCGGGCAACGCAGGGGTGAAATTTTAGCTATATACATACGAAGGATATGAAGCAGTAAAAAAAATAAATGAAAATCTGCTAACCGGTTTTAAAGCCACATAAACTCAGGGAAAAGGAAGTAAGGGTTTAAAAATACTATAAAGTATATGAGAAATTATTGAATCGAATAAAGACTGCGTTCAGGTGAAAGGATGATATCTTTGTTTACCAAAAAGAAAATGCTGCAATTAAGCACCGTGACTTGTTTTCTAGAATCTACGGATTAATGGTAGGGTGTAACTTGGTGAGAATTGATAATGAGAATGAGTCAACATACGATTGGAAACGATGCCGGTATGAACGAAGCTGAAGAAGGAAATATATCAATATAAAGACGCGGACGAGATAATAGGAAAATTAAATCTTTAAGTGATCTAAACCATTCCAGTAAATATGGAAGTAACCGGACCTATGGTAAATAATTTAAAAACTACCTTAACCAAGTTCAAAAGAAATAAAAAGAATTGCACCCAAATGAACGGTTAGAATTGTAAAACGGATATCTCGGTTTCAGTGACTGAAATAGTTATTCAAATATGTTGTATTGGATAGGATGCCCCCATCTCCATAAGATAAACTGTTATAAAATTAAAGAGAAATACATCCCCACACGTACGCGTGCACACACACCAACACCCACACACACTATATATATATATATATATATATATATATATATATATATATATATATATATATATATACATGCATATATATGTGTGTGGGCGTGTGCGTGTGTGTGGGTGTGTGCATGTGTGTGTGCATGTGTATGTTGACGGGTTCACATGTATCTCTGTTAATCATTTTGTAACTAGTTTAAGTATTTGTTTTAACAATGCTCCAGGTCTGTGTAAATGAATAGTAAATTATTAAAATGTAGATGACTGGTAAGCTACATAGTTTCTCGCGTTTTATTCCAATCATATATTAGTAGACAACATTATTTTGCTCATCATTTGTTTTTGTTTTTTTGTTTTTCTGTAAGAGATTGCAATTTAATTTATTTTGTATACATGTTATAAGCCAGGGAGCGTCTCATGTTGATTTAAAAAAAAAAGCGCAATTAAATATTTATATATCTAATTGTTCCAATTCTCTTACTTTTCTATTCGCCACACATTATAGACGAATGTGTTCACATATAAATGTGCCCATATTTGTTTTGTATCAGATATAAGTTCCAATGCTTACGCCAATTCAAACGGCGTTGCCTATATTATTACTAAATTCTGTGACTTAAAAAAGAAAAGGAGGATGCAATTTTGCAACATTAAATTAGTCGATTACTTGACATTTTATTTAAGAAAGGCACATCCTATTTTAAATATACACATTGCATTATGAAAAATATCGACATTTAAATTGAAGCAGGTGATTTTGAAATTGAGCGTGATATACACAATTGAACTTCTCCAATATACGCGTAAGATATACATTTAAAGGTTTTCATGTTTTAGATGTTATTTAAAGTTGTACAAATGGACTAACAGATCTGCAGACTGATCGAAAAAACTTCACATAAAATTATTAAAAATATAACAAAAAGAATAAAATTTGTAATGGGAAAATACCTATGAGGAAAAACGATATATCAGTTAATGGAAAAAACAAACCGCAGGAGGAAAATGGCTGATACTCTGCCGCCATTTTGGAACTGTACGAACTCAATCCATGAGGAAAAGGAGGGTGCACATTAATTCAATTTGAACCTAGCTTCTTGTTAATAGAATTAATATGTTTATTCGACTAGCTACAGACGGCACTAAACTCTTAACATTTTTTTCGTTTTTATATTTTTTGTATACTTTTTTATTAATAATCGGAAACGGCGAAAATAGTAAATCTTCCGTTCGTTGATATATATATATATATATATATATATATATATATATATATATATATATATACATACATGTTACCGTAAATGTTCCCGTCCCGTTTATTATTTATTAACGTCTTCTACTTATTAAACATTCCTGTTGCTATTCTCATTTACTGTTTCCTGTTACTTTTTACTATTCTGCGTACGCTTGCTTTTACTTTTAAGTGTCTGTGTTCGTTCATATCTGGGTGTGTGGGTGTGTATATGTATGCTCTTATCCTACACAGTTTCTTGACTGGGAAGGTCTCGGGACGTGTACGTGCAAATAACATCATGCGTACATACCTGCTTGCCTTGGTTGTGGATGATAGCTTCTTGTCGCTAATCTCCATCTCATTCGGAAGTGGTCACTGCAGACAGATGCATCGATACGAACAAGATGGATTTGAAGCTTCAATTCTTTTATTAAAGGCAAGCCTATATGTAGACCCTGGTTGTCTGAGACCCGAGATTCCCCGTCTGCATTCTCTGCTGCCCAAGACTAACTCTTAACCCATGTGTCGTGAACCGGAAGCCTACGTCCACAATTACTGTGCCACCCCTAATTTCCGGTGCATTCTATCTAAATCGTACAAAAGGTGACTTCAGTTTGACGCCTCTCAAACCGAACCTTTTGTGACCCCAATAAACTCGCTGATGGGGATCGAAAATATAATTACTACACTTACTATTACTAAAACTACTCATATATTATTAAAGCTGGGATTCCCAATACTATATATATGCATATAATTATTTGTATTTAATGCAGATATATATATATATATATATATATATATATATACACACATATATATATATGTGTATATATATATACAACGATGATCATATTAAATCTTATGTTCTGTATATATATATATATATATATGTATATATATATATATATATATAATCCAATTGAAAATATGTCTGTCTGTGTGTGTGTGTGTATATTTCATTATCAAACTACTCTGTCAGTTTTAAGACACTAGATTTGACATTCCAATCGGGTTTCGGCAAGAAATTGTTCTGTCAAGGGGTCAAAGTTCAATGATTTACCTTTACGAAATCTACCAAATTACTCTGCTAATTTTGGGTCTGAAAACTTGAAATGTTAGATGTAGGTTACTTGAACATAGATCGGACTTCATAATTCGATTGGAGCCCAACATAATAAATGTTAAAAGTGTCCAAACACGCGTTGAAGTTAGGTCAAAATCATCTCTGCGGTCTCTACCAAATTACTCAGCCAATTTTTGTCTAAATATTTGAAATTTACATAAAGGGTGTTCACATAAGGCAAGCGTTTTAATCGATATTTGGCCGAAAATTTCGCAGCCATCTTTTCAAAGTCAAAGGAGTTGGCATTTGCTGTCTCTAGCAAACAATTCAGCCACTTGTAGCTCTAAACATTTGAAATGTTACATAAAGGGTATTCAGAAAGCAGCAAACATTTTATCAGTTTTAGGGCGAAAATGTTACTGTCAAGAGTTCAAAGTTAAAAAATTCACTTTTGCAGGCTCTATCAAACTATTTTGGCCAAAGAAACAACGTGGCTGACGAGAGCCTAACCTCAGTTACGTTTTTACATTAACTGGTCCTCTTTTATGTTGGGCTTGAAATCGACAAGGCCAATGTTTTTCTGAACTTCTGTACTATTAAATAAATAAATGTTAAGCTCTTATATCGAAGAAGTTTTTCTTTGTAATCGAACACTGTGTTGGAATTCTTCCCCCCCCCAAAAAAACATTAAACAAATATATATATATATATATATATATATATGTATATATATATATATATATATATATATATATATATATATATATATATATATATATATGAGAAAGAAAAATAAAACTGTAAGTTGAACAATCAAAATTCATTGCGCGACTGACTACTCCCAAAAGAAAATTTACAAAGTCCTTATTCCACGGATTTTCAAATTATCCTATTCTTAATCTTCTTCTCATCAGAGGTCATAAAGAAATCAGCAAATAATATTTGTAGCAATGCTAGAATGTCCTAGTTAAGTCAGGAAGTGAAATCGCAATTTATTGTAGTTATAAATGGCCAAATAAAAACAGAAAAAATGAAAAATATTGGATATGTAAAAACTAATATAAAAACAAACCGCGCTAATATTTCAGTTTGAATGAAACTCATCTAGAGTTGATCCAAAGTGAAAAATGATTCTTTAGATAGAATGTATTTAAATAGAAATCCAGCATATAATCCGATTGGAAAGTTTCCAAAAATCCGATTGGAAAATTTACAAAAAAGGTGAGATAATGCAAATGTTGTCGTTTTTTTTCCGGGCAGTGCAGTAGTCCAAAGGGAAGTATGTCCCTAGATAAATGGGATCCAATACTAAGAAGAGAGAAATCCAAAATGAAAACCGTCATCTTCGTCTTTAAAAAAAAAGTCTAATGATAGTATATATGATAGGATGTCTTCATGCCCTCTGATGAGAAGAATAATATTCTGGAAATAAAGAAAAAAAAAGTATTCGAATAGGCAACATTGAGTAGCGATGCTGACCACATGTAGAGACTTAAAATTCTGAAATGCGGATATAGAAACCAAATGCGTTTTTATAATACAATACATGAAATAAAGTTTATGATAAAGCTACATATATATATGTATATATATGTATGTATATATATATATATATATATATATATATATATATATATATATATATATTGTTCTTGAAATAACACTCAATGTTAGAATACACTCAAAAATATAATCGGTGTTTATGTGGGTGTTACAACGTGAAAAAACTTTAAAATATTGAAGCAGAATTATTTCATTTTTTATGAATCGCGAAAATAAGTGGTGGCAAAGGATTTTTTAAAAAATTGCAAAAATTACATATGGTGTTTTGGTTTATTTTATAATAATAAAAAAATAGCATTTTATTCTAATTCTCGAGATGTTTTGGCTAATGATAATTGACATCAGATGTTTATACTTATACTTCAATATCTATTTCCACATAACTGGAAAAATAATTTAGTGTAATATCGGGAAGGACAGTTGGAATAATAACAACATCCGATGAAATAATACAAAAATATTAATGAATACAATTTTTGGAGCTGAAAAATACAATGTTTTGTTTTCAAGTACATTTAAAAAAATTAATATATTTCTGATTACTAAAATTGAATGCTTCGCAGTATAACTTTAATAAAATAAAAAAAGGAATATCACAGTCTCTCTTCAGTCATGTTTAAAATATTAGGAAGTCCTATACATGTTTTTAGCTGGTGTATCCCACTTTCTCTCATGTTTGACAATAATTCGCTCGTTAAATCGAAAAAAAATCGTGATATTAATTATTCAACATCTGATGTTACAAAGAGTGTTATTTGTAAAGTTACATTGCTACAACCACATAACATAAAAAAGAGCAACAAAAACGAACAACATAAAGTAAACAACATAAAAACGAATCTTATAAAACTTACGCAAACAAACGACACACATTAGAAGAACTAGATAAAACACACAAAAAGCAGACACATGAAAAACACAACAAGCACCACATAAAAATACCAACATGAAAATAACCTAAAAAAAAGCACATAAAAAAACAACATTATAACAAATCACATAAAAAGAAATCACTTAAAAGAGCGACATAAAAACGAACCATATTAAGATATGTGACATAAAAAACTGTAAAGACGAATCACATAAAACGAACCACAAATAACGAACTCCATAATAACAATCCATATAGAAAAAATAACACCGATGTACACAAAACATAAAAATACATTAAAAAATCACAAAGAAGTAAATTATAAAAACAACCACCGAAAAAGGCACAACAAAAAATAGAACCACATAAAAGCAGACAATAAAACAGAAAAATATAAAAACATATAGAAATAAACACATAAAAGAACGACATACAACATATGAGAATAACGACATTAAAACGAACTACATAGCATAAACAGCGTAAAAACAACATGGCTAAAAATCATATAAAAACACATTACATTTACTATATCAAAAGAAGTACATCAAACTCCCACATATAATGGACCACATAAAACACATAAAAATCAAAATAAAAAGAACCACAAAAATAAGCACTATCAGAAGACGAATCACATAAAAGGAACAAATGAAAAAATCCCATGAAACGAACCGACCTAATATAAACCACATAGAGACCCACACAAAAATGAACCACCATAACAACCGCATCCAAAAGAACCACATAAATATAAACCATATAAAAAAGAACCACCTAAACTATAGACAATAGCTCCCTAGATGATAAGTTCTGACCCCTTGAGGTTGTGTGAAACGGACTCCATTTTTGGTATCAGATTTTCAGAACGGCGGAGGTATTGCTGAATTGCACACACGAAATTTGGATCTAGAATTTCCAAGAAAACGTATTGCACTCTTATTGGTTGAAGGGACCGCCGGACTCCAACCCCTCCCTTAATATATGAACAAGCGCCCATGTTTTTTGAGAAGATTGCGCCGCAATCTCGAGAAGAAATAGCTCCTGGAACGCCCGAAGACTATCTCTATCTATCCTGACCAGCCATCCCGAGGACGAAGAAAGAGATTTGTGAGATGTATTTTTTTTTTTTTGGTGAACTGAATCATATACATATGTAAAAATATATATAACTTTTGTGAAATTAACTTTTTGTAGTAAGAAATCCTGAGTTGTATGTCCTGAGAAGAAGACGTCACGAGCCACAGTTTCCGAAGAAGTTAGAGGTCAGTTGCTGATCTCAGGGCGGGAGAACAACCATCTATCTATCTATCTATCTATCTATCTATCTATATATACACTTATATATATACTTATATATACTTATATATATATATATATATATACTTATTTTACATAACAACTTATATATTGTTTATGAAATTCATAGACATTTGTTATTTAATTCATTGAATGAACAACCTGTTATTCATTTTAGTTTAATGATATTTTTTTAAATTTTTGTATGATTGTTTACAATTGCATGACGTAAGAATTTGTCATAAGTAGGCGTTATACCATTTATTTAATTTGCTCAAGTAAACGCCTTCTGTCTATATAGTTTATTCATACAAAGGAGTTATTGTAAAACTATATATATATACATATATACGTTTGTGTGTGTATATATATATATACATATATGTATAAGATAAACAAAGTCGCATAAATATGTATATATATACAATATATTTATGCATATATATATATATGTATATATATATATATATATATATATATATATATATATATATAAGTATATCCATAAATGTGTATATATTATCTGAGGTTACATGCACCTATATACATATATATATATATATATATATATATATATATATATATATATGTGTGTGTGTGTGTGTGTGTGTGGGTGTGAGTGATGATGTGTGTGTGTATGCGTGTGTATATTATTTAATGGTATATATATATATATATATCATGCATTTCCGAATACGGACTTGTATTTCGTCTGCAAAAGGTATTCAAATGAGATCATATTACCTCCTTAATCTCTATATATATATATATATATATATATATATATATATATATATATACATATATATATATATATATATATATATATATATATATATATATATATAAATATATATATATATGCACTGTTTGTTTCTTACCGAGTATCTATGGTTATCTGAACTACAATCGTTATGAATTCATCT
>NC_136495.1:144736555-144794055 GCF_053919585.1 Euprymna scolopes | reverse complement strand
GTTTTTGTCCGTGATTATGGTGCAGATTCTACGTGCTAAGGTGTAGGGAATGGCTTTTATGCAGCTTTTAGGGTGGTGAATTTTAAAGTGTTGGTATTGTTGGGTGTCTGTAGGTTTGCGGTAAATGTATGTGATAATATTATCGTCTTTAATCTTTATCAGTATATCTAGGAAGGGTAATTCTGTAGAGCTTTGTTCTATGGTGATTTTAATTTTGGGGTGTAGGTTCTGGAGTATAGTGTGTAAGTCTGTGATGTCTCCCCATGTGGGTTTCAACAGGATGAAGCAATCATAAAGATATCTTTTCCAGGATTCTATAAACAGTTTATTTAGTGCTGTGGCCAAATTTTTGTTCTATCTTTTCATATAAGGTTTCTTCTAGGATGTCTAATGTAGGGCTTGCGTAAATCGGTGTCCTGTTTGTTCTCATTGCTGTACCTAGTGTTTGAATGTAGTTGCCATTGTTTAATTCGAAGGAATTATTATTTAGGATTATGTCTATACTATCGATAATGAATTGATTTGTGAATCTAGGATGTAGTGTTTGTGCGTGTCTGTTGATCCAAAATGTTATTGCTTCTTTTCCCAATTCATGGGGTATATTACTATATAAACTGCTAACGTCAAATGAAACTAATAGTATCCCGTTTTCTACTTGACAATTTAAAATGGCGTTTATTACGCTATTTTGAATTGTCAAGTAAAGTCACTAAAAAACAAGAAACGAAAAAAAGTAATCGAAACTTATATTCCAATATTCAAATTTGGGTTGATATGTGGTATTTTCTGAGGAGTTTAGAACAACTCATATGTATTGCTTGATACAATAATATAATGAATGATTTTGTGCTAGGAAACAATTACTATCAAGATTTTGAATATCAACGTACATAAACAATTAATTGTAAGATGGTGAACATCCGGAAACTTGTAGAATATTCTTTTTTTTTATTTTTGGATCCTTACTAATAAAATGTGAAATACAGATGACAATTTAATATTTCCATTATATATATATATATATATATATATATATATATATACACACACACACATATATATATATATATATGTATATATATATATGTGTCTGCGTGTGTGTATATGTGTGTGGTGGTGTGTGTGTGTGTGTTTGTTTGTGTGTATGTGTGTGTGTATGGAGTGCATGTGAATATGCACGCGCCCGTGTGCCTATTAAAAATATTCTAGAAATTGTTTCAAACACTAAAACATGTGACCGTCTTCGATTCATAATAAACAACCACACATTTTGCGGTTTGGTATTTTTTAGAAAAAAAAATCTGTTTTATTTTATTTTAATCTATTATTGTTCCGCCTCTTCGTGTGTACAAAAGAATAAAATATTCATATGAATATTTTATTAATGCAATTCTTTCGATATTATTATATGAGGTACGTGAGTTATTATTTTTTTTTTGTATTTAGATATAAATATTATCTTCCTATTCTTATTTAATAACTTCTAATGAATATTCTGATTACATATCATCTCAATATCTTAAAGGGTGTTTCCGACTCTTGGATTATTTTATATTTATAACATTTTCGACATTGTTGCATTAAACGTTCTTAATCTAGCAGTTTGTTAAATGATTCATTGTTTCATATATATACCAATATTATGTTGCAAATTGATTTACTAGACTTTTATGTTCTTACTAGCAGATTCTGTAAACCGGCTTTGCCTGTCGGCAAGAGTAAACTACGGTTGTTGTTGGTGCCATTGCACTTCTCTAACAATTGCGGGCAATGCTTTCACTGGCGATTTGTGCTGGTTTGGGGTGATAGCATGCAGGTATTGTTTGAATTAAAAAAAAAAAACAATTAAATTGAAAGTTTAACTCGGTATAAATTTATAAACGTACGAAGAATGATCCATTTGAATAAGAATTGATATTACAAACAGAAGTTTTAGAAGTTAAGGATTTCCACTGTATATGAACTGTTTAGAGTGATCGAAATCAGTGGTAGCAGTCGTAGATGATTCCGTTTGTTGTTCAAGTCTTCCTCTTCTTTTCAACTCTTCCACTAATAGAATAAAATTAAAGTCTATTCCATGTTATAAAACATAATACTTTCTTTTTTCACTTCACTTTATTGAGTATTGTCTTTGAAGTACGGCATTTGACATAACCACTCAATTTTCCCATGTTAAGAACTTTTAGAATAGAATCCATCAAACATACCATTCCGTAAATCCGATTAGATACCATAAACATCCCCATGTAAAGAACGGCTGTCGAATTATTCAATTGCCCTTTTGGGGGGATATAATGCCCTCAAATTTTACTGTGATAATCAATATCAGCATACCGACTTACAAATGTTAAAAGGATACGTGGAGTGGCAGTGTCGGGAGGTCAGAAAAAGATTTGTTTATCACGCTTGCGTACAAACCTTGCATCAAGTAAATTAAAGTACATAATGAAAGTTGTATCTCTTAATAAGTACTTGTCTCCTCAAAAATATAATGAAGATTTATTTTTAATCAGCATAGTCTAAAACTTATTAAAGTTGTCAGTTTAAAGAAAATTGTGGTCGTTGACATAAGGTACAAACTTATCCACCTGCTTAAATAGGTAACGTGTGTAACGTGTGTAACGTGTGTACAATCTTCAGTATTGCCCGGAAAATTTTTTAATAAAACACTCTGCAGAATATAAAAGTGGTGAAAACAGAAGTATATAACAAATAATTGTTTTCCTATGTAATACAATTTGCGTTAAACTAGGGTAGATAATCGGTGTTAAAAATCGGTTAATGAGCATTAAACAAGAGCGTAACATTAAAACACATCAATAAGTCTGCCACTCGAGGTATAGAAACACAGAATTCATGCTATACTTCCGCTATTCTTCCAAACGACCAAGGATGGAATACTGTTGCCATATCTGGGCAGGAGCTGCTAAAAACAGCCTATCCTGCCTTGAGAGAGTACAAAATAGACTTCGTGGCTTAGTGGCGAATGCCCTTTTCTCTACCCTGCAACCTCTCTCCCACAGAAGAGACGTTGCGAGCCTATCCTTGTTTTATCGTTATTTCCATGGCAGGTGCTCGTCTGAACTCCAATCTCTGGTCCCCCTCGCCAGGCTTTCACGAAACCCACCCGTCTACCTGAATCCACTGTGAAAATTTTCCCCACTCTATATCTGTGCCTAAATCAAAACGCGGATTCCATGAACAAAGCTTCTTTCTTAGAACTGCACGCCTGTGGAACTCTGTTCCGTCTGCCTGCTTCCCACCGGACTACAACTTGGATGTCTTCAAGTCCAATGTTAACAAATTCCTAATGAACCGCCACCTTAAGTAAACACTTCCTCAAATCTCCACGCTAACGTAATGTACTTGCAATAACCCTTATCCCTGAGTGGCTTCCGGGCCTTGATAAGTGGAGATCACTGTGTAAAAAAAAACAAAAAAAAAAAAACGACGGACTTAAATTTTTAGGAAAAATGTAAATGATATTTTTTAAAATATATTTTTGAAAAATATTTTCGTTGTTTAGCTTTTTTTTTCAACTATGTTTACGTTTTTTAATGTACTTTAGTTTATATTATTTAAATATATTTTATTAAAACATTCAGTCTCTCATGATCGTCGCTGATTTCAAAAAATATATTTTTCATCAATATCATCTACAGTAATTGTTATGTTGTTTTAATTTGATGTTTTGTTTTTGTATGTGAAATATTCACATTTTAAATCTGCTAGACAATTTTCCGTTGCATATCAAGCTTTGGATGAAAAAAGTAAGGCATTCATTGTTTTTTCAGGATACAAGTACTTATAAAGAGATAACATTTCTGTAAATAATTATCTTTTTAAATAGCTAAGCAGTTTGACAAAATATACAGCATTTTTATGTGAATAAACATTGAAAAATTAGGCGATAAAAATTTTTAGAAGAACAGTTGATTAAGATTTTACGTATTTTTATATATTTCTATTATAAGGGGGCTGAAAAATAAACATAAAATATACCTTACTATAAAAATAGTTTAACAGTTTTAAAAATCACTGTAAAACATTCAATTGAGACCATATAGTACGCAGCCAGTAGAAGATATTTCCTAAAAAAATAGTTTTAATCAGCGACGACCGTAAAAAATTCGGACATTTAAATCAAGTTTTCAATTTTTAAGAAAACATAACTATGTTTGAAAAAATATATTCACAAAAAAAGTTCTTAATATTTCCCAGAATATATAAGTTTTGTATCCATTTAGTGCTTCCATACCTCAATTGACAGCAATGCAGGCGTGTTTTTTTCATTCTTACGAGAAGATCAAATTGTCACCCGCAATAGTAAATGCAAAATAAAAAAAAAAAAAAAAAGAAAAGAAAAAACAGAAAAAGGAAACGAAAAGGGTTTGTTCACGGCAGGTTTTTTGTTTAGGGGAATAGCTTCGTATCGGTATTTCGCACATGCTAACGTACACAAACAATTGTTGTATTTGCATTATTTTGAGTGTTCCGGACGTGCAAGCAAAGACAAAGAAAATGTTATGTATGTGAAGTATTTTTTTTACATGTCTACGTTTTTTTTTTTTCAGTAATTAACGTTATCAGTATTTTATTACCTGCTTACGAGCGGTTAATATATTTGTATTTTTCGGCGTTAGTGTCTCATGTAGTAAGCGACGCCATTTTTGTAAACATTTGGAAGTGTACATATATTTAGGAATCAGCTTCTTTCTGAAATATGAAAATGTAAGTTTTCAGCCAATCAGAAAAACAGGATATCGGAAAGACTATGCAATGTCTACGTATGTATTAAATAGTTACGGAAGGAGTGATCAAACTATAGTCGAAGAATGTATAATTCCACCCGGTGGCAACATATAATGGTATGAACAAAAAGTATTGAGACAGATAAATAGATATTACTTCCTCTATAGATGTAGCGATTGTGATGGTGTTGCTCATCAGATGTAATGCACTATTGCATTATCACGAGTGAATGTTACAGAAATGGTTGTAGTTACCTACATATTTCAGGGTAAATGTATTGATTTTGTATGTTGCATACGATACGTTGATTAAGATGGGGGATTTCTGCCATCAAAATATTATATGCGATGCTATATACTATATATATATATATATATATATATATATATATTACTGTCACTATGTAAAAATGGCTATGTTTTGTAAAACTTACAATATAACAATATTGAGTTTTTTTACTTAATTTCTGTAAGTTTCTTTGCTAATGTTCTGATCTTCGGAGGTTTATATATATATATATATATATATATATATATATATATATATATATATATATATATATATATATATATATATATATATACAAATATATATATATATATATATATATATCAACCTAAAAGTAAGGCAAACTACTTTTAATCGCAAATAGTTGACGAGGCAGTTAAATAGACAGACGGCAATCATAAAAACAAACAGGCTGTTGTGTTCCTAATACGTTTTTTTTTATTGTAAGGACCACTGTAAACTCATTTTTACTCTTGTGCGTAGACAACCGGTAAAAGTATTTTTCAACCTTGTGTCGTTACAAATGTAAATTCTGTTATTACCATATAAAAATGTTCAAAAGCTACTAAGACCAAAATTGTAAATAGGTAATAAGCAGCTTTTCTGCCTTCGAATTACTTTTCTACATAGTCACCTTGCAATTGTTTGGTAACCAGAAATTATAGAGTAAGTAAATGGACCCAGATATGGATTCGAAGCTGAGTTTAAATCTCCCGAGATGATCGAAATGATATATTCTATACTGTTGGTTGCGAAAGTATGAAATAATAATTTCTGTGAATAGAAAAGTATTATTATTATTAACTCCTATGTAATATTTTGGTCGCAGAAATTCGCGCTCTGCACAAACATACCGTATGTTTGATAGAAAATATGGCACATACAAATTTATTACGTCTAGATTATTAGCCATTATCTTATATAATTTTAGAAGAACATTTTACATAACTTTTGTCGTTATAATAAAATCCTACATTTCATCTTAGCAGCAACATCATCACAATCACAACATCTATATACGAGGTAGTTCCTATTGTTCTTTTGTCTAAAGTATTATGGCCGCCCTCAAGCAAAATCGAGAAGAAATATACACCTTATTATACATTTTGTGGCACCCTCCTTCGTAACTGCAACATACACTCAAAGACATACAATTTACCGGTTCTTAAATAATAATCTCTGAAATTCCGGCTATTCTCATTGGGTGAGACTGTACACATCAAGTATTCCGGATTAAAAAACAAAACAAACATTCATACAAAAACCAAAAAACATCAGTACTTATAGCATTATTTTTTTCTGAAATATTAAACCAATTTTTGTTTGCTGTTTTCCCTTCGTTTTATAACCGGCGTTTCTTACTTATATTCTACTTTTTTGGTACATTTGTTCGATACCTATGCACATATAAATATCGCGCAAATATTTCCCCAAATAAACAAGCACAAAAACTCTTTATCAGTACATTATTACATACGGTTACTTTGCTTATTTTTTTTAGCTTTCTGCGTAAACCAGTTAGAATTAAGTTGAAGCCTGCTTATTACATGCTGCTCTTTTATTATCGATAAATTATAGACACTTTCCTTTAAAATGGTAACAGTTTTCTTTTGGTACATAATCTTTCCGCGTCGGGATCCTGACAAAAATTATCAAGGCTACATTTGGAACAAATATTCTGGCACACCCTTACCCCCTCCTAACTAACAGGATGCGGTACCTTTTCCGGGAGCTCTTCTTATTATGGGGATGTCGCGGTTGACCATTCCGAAAGCCGTTTTTTTAAATGAGGAGGTTGAGAATTGGGCAACAGCAACAATAAAACAACAACATCAGTAACAATAAAACAACAACAACAACACCACCACCACCAACAACAACAGACACTGTACATTTTTGTTTTTATGTGCGTTAGGGCATGTTTGATTATAGACTGATTGTTTTTTTAAGATAATTTTTTACCTTACATACGCATAATCAATTTCCTTAAATATAACGGCCTTTATAGGTTTCATAGTCTGCTGATCAAGATAATCGTATTTATATTTGGCAGATACAAGTACTTTTCGCAATAAACATGCCTGAACCATGCACTTTATATTAATGACCGCGAGATTAGTACACTTAGGCGAAAAACAAATCTAATTATTTCCGACCGACATTGCCACCCGTAAATTACGTTTTGTTTCATAGTATTTGCGCGTGTGGATCCTGTCAGCGATTATCATTTGTGGCAAAAATGTGGACTGCAATCCTACTACCAAAATAGTGTCTATTCCGAAAGTCGGTTTTAGGATAGATGTGTTGTGTTGACTATTCGAAAGCCTTTCTTAAAATGACGAAGTAATGTGCCTCTATTCCGAAAGCGGTTCTTAATATAAAGAGGTTTTAGGTTGGGCAAAACAACAACAACAACAAAACAACAACAACGACAACAACAACGACAACGACAACAACTACAACCGCACTTTAATTGTTTACGAAAGAAAAGGGCCATGCTTCAACTGGGCAACACCAGTTAACGCGTCCTGCTAGATTGATTATAATTAAATTCACTAAAGTCTGTAACATTTTACTTTTAATTTATTTTCTATTGCATTATATTATATTATTCCTACATCTTCTTTGTGAATTTATTTATAACACTTTTATTTTCGAACTTATTTTGAACAGACTTTAAAATATTTTTCCATTGCAACTTTTCCCAATTTAAGAGTATTTTACTTTTTATCAATTTTTAAATCTATTTTTATATATGTTTTTCCTCATCAGCTGTTTCTGTCTCAACATTATTTTCTCAACTTTCGTTTCCACTTCCCTTGACTTTTCATTTTTTTCTCTTCTTAATTCTTCTTTAGTTTTTCCCCAACATTTCATTGTGGTCTATAGTCATTGGTTCTATTTACTACGACATTTCTTACCAATATATGTTGTACTTACTTTTCATTTCTATTTACAATTTTATGCTACTCTTTCATACTCATTTCATACGTACATATAAGTAAGCTAGTTTTTCTCTATTTGCTGTTTGTATAATACTGCCCCTTTTTTATACTGAGTGAGGCCATAACCTAAAGCATTTTTTTTAATTTGTCCCATGACGTTTCCTTATTGTTCTGAAACTAGAACCCTTGTTAAGATGGTCCTCGGATATGTTTATTCCATGTTACGATGTAGTATTCGATGCTTTCTTTTTCTGGCAGGTTTTCGGTATTTTGCTACGACTTACGGTATTATGTATAATTTTATTTGAATATATACATGTTCTTATATTATATACATGTGTATTATATACTATGTTGTATTTTGTAACTAATACTTTATACCGTATCTCGGAGTTCTTCTGCAAATAACACGTGTCCTCATCTATCATATTGATGTTATCGTGTGCTCCTAATAAGTATGTTGAGCTTTTCTGCTCTTGACAAGTTTTGCCTTATTTAATATCAAATCTTTGATGAATTAATTGTTTATATATAATTGTGGTCATTTGTTACATATATACATAGACACCCCCATATATATAATTATATATATATATATATATATATATATATATATATATATATATATATATATATATTGTAATATAATAAGAATTACAATACCAGAAAGAACTAAAACAAAACACAAACCAAAAAAAAACAATATTAAAATAAACACGCATAAATATGAGAATAGAATTATATAAAATTATATGATAATTGGTAAACACAAATACGAAACAGAGGGAAAATTAAAACAAAAATAAATGATTAATAAATAAAAAAATGAAAAATACGTAAGTACGGGTTAATACGGAAAACTATCTCTACATAACATCAAAAGATGGAGGAAGAGAGGAAGCATGGCTGTGGAAATCCTTTTACACGAATACGATGTCAAGCATTTGAAAAACATACCTTTTGTTGTAAAATTCTAATGGATAAATATCTGAAGAAGTTGGTGGGGACAGGATATTTTTATCGAAAAATAAATCGTAAAATTGGCATTCATCATTGAAACAGCTGTAATGGACAAATCCAGGGAAAAAAACGAAAGTTATAAAAAATAAAAAGTGAGTCTTTGAATTTTCAACAAAATTGTGCACTATATATGCTCTGTCGCTATTAAATAGACACATTGAGCTTAACTCGAAGTTAACTGTGACCGGTGTTAAAATAACAATCTAGACCCGTTAAACGAAAACGGTATACATTGAAAGTAACGACATTTGAAAAACAAACGTAAAAAAAATTACTGCTCCTAGAATTGAGCTGATGCATTATATGATGTTGACTAAGGAGGAAATAACTTTCATCCCCCAAAACATAGCTATTCCAAGACGGATGATGGTACAAGCCGTGAATTGCTTTCTTAAAAGAATTCGATGGATGATCTTTATCCACAAAAGTACAGAAGAAAAATAAACACAGGGATTCACACAAACCAATCCGAATTACACAACCACAATTGTAAAGGAAAACACAGAAATACCTTATGATAGAAAATATAAAATCAAATCCAGGAAATTCCCACCAGTAATTTCTGCCTTAGAAGCATTCGAATTAGATATGTTAAAATGGATAAAAAAAACTAAAAATCAAGAAGAAACACAAGTGCATGAACCCAAGAATGGAAAAAAAAATCAATAATACCTTAAAAATATTAAAGAAACTCCGAACTTGACGATTCCAGCAGACAAAACCCATGTATATATATATATATATATATATATATATATATATATATATATATATATATATATATATATATATATATATATACAGCATGCATTTTTAAACCTACAACAACCTAATAATGAAGGAACTCAACAAAAACTATAGAGTAGCAAGCAATGAAAAACTGAACAATATAAACTCTAAAACCTTAAAAATAAGTGAAAAAATGAACATAATGATAATATAGAGGGATATACACCCCTGTGCCCACGTTTTACCCTAAAAGACCATAAACCAGAATTCAACAATAATCCGAGCATTAGACTGATTTCTCCATGTATTTCAGATTTGGAAACATTACCAAAAAAATACTAGAGGAAATCCTACCTAAATTAAAAAAAAAAATTACCATAACCTGTGGAAATCATCGGAAGATGTAATTGACTGATTCGGCACACTACTCAAAGGGAAAAAATAGAAAATTCCTTATGTTTGATATAGATTCATATTCCCCCTCTATTTCACCAAATCTCTTCGAGGAAGCATTAGAACTAGCTAGAAATCTAACAATGATAACAAATTTAGGCCTAGACATTATAGGACTTGCAAAAAGAACTCTAATTAAATATGATAACAAACTATGGACTAGAAAGAACACAAACCTCAAATTTGACGTTACAATGGGGTGCCCGGATAGTGGACAAGTAACATACCTTGTAGGTCTTTATATACTAAATGAACTACATAAAACGATTCCAGGACTAAGAGGAGGACTATACATAGATGATGCATTATGCTACTTGAACTCCACAAATAGGTTATTTGAAAAACACAAACAAAAAATTTAACAATTCTTCAGTAAACTGAACCTAGATATAACAATAGACCCAAACCACTAATGTGTAAACTACTTAGACATAACCCTGAATCTAGACAAAAAGTTCTATAAATCCTACCATAAACCCAACCAAACGCTATTGTACATAGATCACAAGTCCAACAATCTGCATATTATGAAAAAAGCACTTAAACCTAGCATCTCAAAAAGAATATCCAAAATATCACAAAATGAAGAATTATTCAATAAAAATAAGGAATATTATAACCAAGCCTTAGCTTGATCAGGATATAAAGAACAAATTAAATTTGTTAAGGAAACTCAAAACAATAACATAGGTATAGAAAGAACAATAAACAATGCAAATGTAATATCTTACAACATGTCGATGAGGAAATAGAAAAAAAGAAAAAAAGAAAGAACAAATGAATCAATAAAACATACAATAAACACGAAAAAGAAAAATGAAAAGATAGACCATAATAAAACTGAAAGAGAAGCTAAAATGAAAAATAGAAGGAAGAGCCAGACGTGGTTACAACCACCGTTCATCCACCATATAAGAAATAACATCCCAAGGGAATTTTACCAAACTAAAGAAAAAAATTCCCGCAAGACAGTAAACTAAGTAAGATAATTAATAAAAAAAACACTGTTAAGCTACCCTTCCCAACGTCTGCTAACTTAACAAATACAATAATTGGCTCAAATAACACACAATTTAATTTTTTTTTTAAACTGAGATAGGGCAGAAAATAAATCTAATAATG
This sequence comes from Euprymna scolopes, assembly GCF_053919585.1. NCBI lineage: Eukaryota > Metazoa > Mollusca > Cephalopoda > Sepiida > Sepiolidae > Euprymna > Euprymna scolopes. Next base: position 144,782,746 of record NC_136495.1, on the reverse strand, counting down.
TAAAAGAATGTAACTGCCGGGACCCTAATGAATGTCCAATGAGGGGGAAATGTTTAACTTCAAAAGCAGTATACAAATGTGAGGTTATAACAAATAATGAAACTAAAGTATATATGGGGAGCACCGGAACTTGCTTTAAGGACAGATATCGTAATTACCTAACACCGTTTAAAAACGAAACTGAGAAAGAAGAGAACACCACAAACAACGAAAACAAAAAAACAATGGGAAGGAAAACTACAGTAGAAAGGGGCATAACAATAGTGACAACCACAATTACTATAACGAAAATAGAAACAGAACCAATAGAAATAATGAAAACAACCAGAAAGAAACAAAGAAAAACTCAACCACTTTAGCATTACAGAATTAAAGGAAAATAAAACTAAATATAAATTAAGATAGTAAATAATTGATAAGGGGGAAAAATACAAACCTAGCAAATCGAAAAGATGCAACCTATGTATATTCGAATCTTACCACATACTAAAATCAAACGAAAAATTATTAAACAAAAGACTAGATGTAATCCACGGATGTTTTCACATAAACAGATAGTTAATTTCACGCCCTAGAGCAAATTACGAAAGGGCAAAATGAACGGGAGGTAATCCTAGATATAAAAAGTGATACCACGAGAGTGACTTCCCCTGCATCGGATAATATAATACGAATAACACCAGGAAGAAAAAAACACCAACAAAACAAAAGAAAAAAACAATATTAAAATAAACACGCATAAATATGAGAATAGAATTATATAACATTCTATGATAATTGGTAAAAAAATAGGAAAAACAAAAATAAATAATTAATAAATAAAAAAATACGTAAGTACGGGTTAAAACGGAAAACTATCTCTACATAACACCAAAAGATTGAGGAAGAGAGGAAGCATGGCTGCGGAAATCCTTTTACACGAATACGATGACCAACATTTGAAAAACATACCTTTGTTGTAAAAATCTAATGGATAAACATCTGAAGAAGTTGGTGTAACGGATGTAATGGAAAAATCCAGGAAATAAACGAAAGTTATCAAAAAAAAAAACATGAGCCTTTGAATTTTCAACAAAATTTTCCACTATATATGCTCTCTTACTATTAAAAAGACACATTGAGCTTAACTCAAATTTAACGGTGACTGTTTTTTTAATAACAATCTAGACCCGTTAAACGAAAACCGTATACATTGAAAGTAACGATATTTCAAAAACAAACTTTTAAATATATATAATCAGAGAGGACTTGGCTTTTGCCGATCGTAAAATAGGCTTAAATATGGTATTTTAATTTGTTCATGTGTCATATATCTTATTATAGTGTCGTAATTTCAAATGAAAAAAAATATTTGAGTGCCATCAGCAAGACTCATAACCGCAGGCAAAGTTGTAGTATTCAAAGCTGGTGACGTGTCAACTGTGTCAAGGTGGCACGCATATATACTCATTAAAAGTTAACTGAGATAAATGTACAGACTGTATAACGGTTATCTCATGTCTCAACTATATTCGACCTCTTAAGAACTATCTTAATAAAACAACGGTCCAAAGCAAATTTAATCATTTAAAGGGTCTATACCCGTTTCGAGATTTTTAATTTGGGAAAAGATAGATTTTAAAAACATAGAGACGGAAGTACAAACACACATACGACTGTGCACCTAAACAATATGATATAAAGGTGGGAGCTTTATTTTTCCTAATATTTATAAATGAGTCTCTGATAAAATTGTCTCTGAAATAGGTATATATGCTTTTGACGCCACGCTCTATAACAAACACGACAGGAAAACAAGTGAACACATATCTAAGGAAATGGCAGAAACACTAGAGGATGAACCCCAATCTGTAGTAGAATGAGGACAAAATGGATGGTCACATTATATGCTGATAAGATTAGACTTGTTTCCTTCCATAATTAAAAAGAACAAAACTTCCCTACCGCCAATAGCAATGAGATAAGACTCATTATCTGAAAGTATTTCGTTTAAACTCTTCGGTCTAACGTTTACATTAAAGATGAGTTGGAACAATTACACTAAGAGCATTGCCAGAGCCGCTGCGAAGAACGTGGACACTCTCTACCGTGCTGGAAAGCTACTAACGCCGAAAAGTATATTGTCTCTCTATAAGGCAACCATTCTTCCATGTATAGGTAAGTTGTCATGTTTGGGCTAGTGCTTCTGCTACTAGTCTCTCGCTGCTGGAAAGGTTCAAAGAGAGTGGCCAACATGATATGTCCTGAACTGCCATCCAAGCTTCAGCCTCTGTCCCGTCAAAGAAATGTTGCATCCCTCTATCCATTCTATAAGTATTTTAATGGGAGAATGCTCCGACGAACTCCAAGCACACGTACTTTCTCGACGTAAATACCCCAGACAAACACTGCAAGCAGCTAAATCCCACCCCGAAACAGTAGAGATCTCTAGGTATATAAAAGCCATCTACTCCAATAATTCCTTCCCCCAAATTACTAGACATTGGAATTCCCTTCTAGTTCCCAGCTTACCAAATTCTACTGGCATAAAGAAGTTAAAGTGAAAAATAAACCGATATCATGCTGCCCAACTTAAGCTTATGTCCCTGATAGTAGCCCCCTATATCAGAGAGGCAGTGTGCCTTATTTGGGGGTAAAATGTAATTTAAACAAAATAGTTCATATATATATATATATATGCATATATATATATATATATATATATATATATATATATATATATATATATATACTAGTTGTACCCGGCCACGCGTTGCTGTGGCTCAGTTTGTTAAAATGGAACACATGTGAAAGTAGAGAAAAGTTTGATTCTTTTTTTCAAGAGTATGTACAAATTATTTATTTTTAACAGATGTTAAGAAAATAAACAGAAAAATACTTCCATCATGAATTATGCAAAAAAAATAAATAAAATGTTGATTAAGTGTTTCAATATGCTTATAAATTACGATAAAAATAAGTTACTTTTCTGCCAAACTGGATATATTTTTGTGTTTTTATTCAATGTAACATATTTATTCAGCTCGAAAAACATACAGTGTTTACCGATGTATTCGAAAATTCAAGATAGCGTCTCACACCCTCTTTAACACCGTAAGTATGGAAAAAGGTGTTATAAATAATAAAAAAATATACAAAATACTATTAAAAACCCGCCGAATATATGTCAATCTATGTCACGAGAACATATATTGAGCGAGTTTTCAACAGTATTTTATCCGCTTTTTTATTTATAGCATCTTTTCCCGCACCGTGTTAAAGAGAGAATCAGACGCCATCTTGAATGTTCTAATACATCGGTAAAAACTGCATGGTTTTCGAGCTGAATAAACATGTTACATTGAATGAAAACACGAAAAATATATCCAGTTACGTAGAAAAGTAAATTATCTTGCCTTTGATAACATTTATTTGTTATATATTTCTTTTTGGACAACTTTTTCGAATCTATGTGTACAGTTTTACGAACTCCACAAAATATTTATTAAAAAAAAAAAATTTTTTAAAGTTAATAACGAAAGGGAAATAATTCCATTTTTAAACGAAAAAGTCAGTTTACATAACGTAATGTATTAATGCTATTTTTTTAAGCAAGAAAAAATAAGGTAAATATCCAGATACGCTACTACAGAACAGCGACCACTCTAATTTGTTTTTTTTTTAAGGTAATTGAGGTCGCTGACAACGAATCTGATAGTCAAACTCGGGGCAAATTTACCGTTTGCATGGTATTTACCCCTGAACCCACGAACTCCTTTCCACCATTTTGCAGCTTCCGTTTATGCTACGCGCATGCACGCTGTAATCAGTTTATTTTTTTAAATAGTCAACCATATATGAGCCTATTTGTGGACAGACACACACATACGGACGTTCAGCTTTATATATATATATATATATATATATATATATATATATATATATATATATATATATATATATATATATATATATTTGAAAATTCGTTTTGGGGGTAAAAATTTTATCAGGGTTTTGTATAGATCAATTAACATGATAATGAAAATAATAAAAATGAATATAAGGACCAGCTTACTAGGTGTTGTTAATTACTTGACAGAAGAAAATTACGATTAAAATCAAGTATCATGAAAATGGAAGTTTTGCGAAAATAAATAATCTAACAATAAAAACCCGGCGGGGAACAATACATAGAAATCAAATATAGTCTTAAGAAATTTACTTCTTACCGACAAGAGAATGTCTCAAGATCTTAATAAAAAATAATTTCTACAATGTTTAGACACAAAGCTGACCACAACTTACCAAAGATCATAAACATATCCTCACTGAAATTTGTGGCATACGTATGGGTATTCATAAGCTGCTCGCAAATGGCAGAACTATATATATATTACTCAGAGGATCCGAAGGTGAAAAACGCACATAACGAATATTTGATGGAACCTTCTGATTAAAACTAAAATCCAATATCATGGAGGACACATCTAAATTTGTAAACTTTGGTCCGGTAGATACACATGATTCTACGAACTCTATCGAGACTAAGTTCTCAAAACGACTTCTAAAATGTGCCAGCAGTGGTTTTCCTCCCTCTTCCATTTCAAATTTAACACGCCCCACTTGTTCTATTCGCCCGCGTTTTTATTGTTTGCCCAACAGCTATAAAAATGAGTCATATATATCAATGATAGTGTCGTCTCAACACAATTTGCTAAATGGTAGACAAGTGTTTGCGAACCCGTTTGTATTTTGCGTTAAAGACTTTTAACATTTGCTAACCTTATGCAAAACTATACGCATTCTGACCAATTTATGTGTTCTTTTGATATTTCTAGTCTTTTAACTTGCGTCCCACTGTAAGAGAATATTAATATTTGTGTTGAGGTCTTAAATCGAAGTCAGCTTTCAACTCGCGCATTTCCAGAAAATATTTCAGTAGACTTGATAAATTTCGCCACAATGTGAGTTTAATTAATCTTTACTGATATTATGTACAGACAGACTGCTGGTTCGGCTATGGGTTCTTTATTGCGACTAGCGTTGGCTAATATTTTTGTACGTCTCACGAACAGGGTCTATTATCTGGTTTGCATAAACCAGACTTTTACTTTCGTTATGTTGCTGACACTGTTTGTCTATTCGACAACGAGACACAACGAGACACAACGTATGCTTTTTATGCCTTATTTTAATAACGTTCTTAGGTTTATAGTAGGTAAAGAAACAAATTATACTCTTCCGGTTTTAGCTGTAATTATTTCCTAGACTTCTTTATATTTTCTTACTTCCATTTAACGTGACCAATATTTATCGGCCTGTACACACGTTGGGATTAATTATGTCATACACACCAGCACTAACTTAATTAACACTTTAACGCAAGTGACCTTGATGATTTGTTCTGAGGCAAATCTGGATCACGAGCTTACATTCATTATAAAAAGAGCATTTGCCAACAATCATTAGAAATTGTTGAATATGTTATTAATGAGAAAGTATCCATTTTTTACAAATCTAAAGAAACTATAGTGAATAGATGTCCAGTTTACTTTCGTCTATATATGTTATATCAGTGATCGATTTGCCATGCAAATATATTTGTAAAACGGTGTTATTTTGCATCTATTTTTCAACTAAACCTATGTATCCGTCAATTTACGAATATGTCCTCCACCACAATCATAATTCTATTATTCATCTATTAAAATGTAGTTGCAGCGCACATTATGTTGGGCGAACATCGCATATGTTGAATTTTGGTTTAAAACAACACTGAGTAATACCTAGGATTCTGCGAGTACCTTATAAATAAATGTCAATGCTGAGGTGTTAACGATCACGCCAACCCTTTCATCTAAAAATTGATATACATTGTTTATTAAATGTTTGACACCTTCCCTTTGCAAGCAAAAAATGTCTATGAGGAATTAATTTGGTTTCTATGTAAGTTTTTCCTAGCTTGTTTTTTTAATATTTATTTTTTTTCTGTCTTCCGCCATATTCGTGAATTCTTAAATCACAACTTCTTTCGACAGTTGAGCGATGAACGAAGCTTTGTTAGGTAGCCTTAATTCTGATTATTTTTAATCATGATGTAAATATATATTTAGCAATATATATATATATATATATATATATATATATATATATATATATATATATATATATATATATATATATATATATATAGGGGGTCCACAAAGTCTGACTACTCCGTGTAGATTATGTATCCAGACTTGTACCTTGCTAATAGAGTCAGATGGTTTTGTGGCCAGGTTCGAATCTTCCAACCGGCTGTAATCATAACTCCCTGCATTGATAGATTCCTGAAAGGATGAAACATTAATGTCCATATGTATTTCAAAAAATATCATAAGAATAATTATATGTATATATATATATATATATATATATACATGTATGTATATATGTGTATGTATATATGTATATATATATATATATATATATATATATATATATATATATATATATATATATATATATGTAGTCTTATTATCTTATGGGTTGGTTGCTTGTCTTTGTTTTACGGCATATCAACCCTTTTCAGGTTATTTAATGCCGAATCAACAGATTTTGAAGAAATATTTTTAATAGAATATATCCGTTGTTTTCCAGTCTGATTCTCTTTAACACATAGTTTGGACCCTAACATTTACTACCATTCCGGTTCAGAGTGGACCTGGGAGAATGGACATTAAAGGGTGATTTCACACTCTCCAAAGCCCGAATGCTGGGGCCTCGCCACTGGATATAGGTAGTTTAAGGTAATATCCAGCACCTATATTATGGGAGTTGGGAGTTGCATTCTCCTACAAGACATTGTAATATAGCTACAACATTGATTTGTTTTAATGTGTTATAGCATGGAATAAGTGGTTTATTATAGCATGGCGTGAGGTTGTACGCTTGTTATTATATGTTACACACACACACACACACACACACACATATATATATATATGTATAGATATTTTATGTATATATGTATGAGTGTGCCTTTTCTACATTTTATAAAAATTTATATATATATATATATATACATATATATATAATTGTGTGTGTGTTTGTTTGTGTGTGTGTGAAGTTGTGTTAGTATGCTGGTTGCGATTTCATCTATCATTGATTCGTAATACTTGGTTGTAAAATTTTGATTGAACATTTTCATTTATTGAACTACGACCCTTGTATCCTTATTGAAACTTATTTGTCTGCTATGCTTCCTTTAAGAGAAATAATAAAACAATGCGCGCAAAGACAAAAAAAAAAATGCTTTGCATTTTCAAATTATTTATCTTTCAATGATGTCCAATATTTTTTTTTCAAATAAAAGATAACATTTCAAACAAAACAAAAAATACAACATTGATTAATAATAAAATGTTGCATGTGATACACGATATTCAAATATCGCTGGAAAAACATGCTTTTGAAAAGTTCACAAGAAACAAAGGGAACCTTTTTTTTACTAAAGTTATCAATGTCACGATTTTTAGAAATCGTTAAAATGGCAAGAATGCAAAAGAGAAAATGCACCGCAAAAAATATAAATATTAATAATAAAAAAACGAAAGTGTAATAAAATACCGAATTCCTTTATTTGTCAGAACTTGAAAGGAACAACAATGTTCAAATATAAAGTTTTAATTGTTTTTATTAGAAAACATTTATTTTCAAAAGAAAAGATAGCGATCATCAGATCACGCACGAATTAACAAAAAAATATTTTTTTATGTGCAAAGATTTATTGTAACTCTAAACACTAATATTTGGCAAACACAATTTTCAGCTTTTTTTTAGTTTGTGATTGTCGAGTAAGCCCCTCTACAGAAAATGTCAAGTAAGTCAGATTCTTGCTGTTTTGCTGAGGATTAGATCTTTCATTAATCGCATATATATATATATATATATATATATATATATATATATAATTTGTTTTTTTTTTACTATAATAATTATTAAATACCTACATACACTAGTGTTTCATCCTTTCGGGAATCTTCAGTGCAGGGTGTCACGATTAATACCAGTCAAACGATTTGAACCCCGCATCACGAGACATCTCTGGCTCGATTAGCGAATACCTAATCAATTCGGCTACCATTAAACGCGTGAAATAACGTCGAATTTTAACATTTTTATTTTAAATGTTCATTTACGTCAGTCAGAGAGTGGTCTAATCGTTATACGATGATCTATGAAGAAGAGCTAAACTGACCGACTGTAATTTAACTGAAAGTGCTCAACGCTAAGAAACGAATTTCTTAAAGGGGCTGTCATAATTATTATTTTTTTTTACTATAATAATAATTAAATACCTACAGACAATAGTATATATGTATATATATATATGTGTGTGTGTGTGTGTGTGTGTACTAGCATGGGCACCCGCGTTGGATGTGTATGTTGAGCAAAAAAAAAGTTGTAGTAAGAAGGCAGGCTCGAACCCGTACCGCAAAGGAGGAAAAGAACGGGGTAAAACATAACGTTATGCTGTTACAACCACCGCCAAACCGGAAGCAACATTGTTCTTTTTAATTAAGGCTAGACAATCGAAACGATAGGATAACTTTAAAAAATTATGGGCGAAAAACGTCACCCCCCACAGCTGTCGAAAAGTGCCTAGTTGAAGGGGAAGATATTAATGTTTTTAGCCAATTTTTTTATATTTGTCGTATGAAAGATCAAATTATAAAACGATACTGATCTTGGTAAAATCCGTCGCCTCTATTGAAAGTTTAAGGCGGACATTCAAACAGACATACATACATACATTTATATATTGGTAACTTACAATTTTCGACCCGAACTGATGAAAAAACTTGCCCTATCTCTGATTACCCTTTATGCAAAATTTCAAATATTTAGACGAGAACTTGTCGAAGTAATTTGGAAGAGACTGCAGAGGTACAATTTTTTTTTTAATTTACCCCTATTATGACCTCTTAAAATGTATTGTTTTGGGCTCACATCAAGTAATTAAGTTAGATCCATATCCAAGGAACCTATATCTAAGATTTCAAGTGGGTAGACCCAAAATTGTCGGAGAAATTTGGTAGAGTTCTCAAAGGTCAAATCATTGAACTTTGACCCCTTAATTGCAAAATGTTTGGCCAAGAATCGATCACATCGATTTTCCCCAATGTCAGTAATCTGTATATCAAATTTGGAGTCTGTAGACTAAAAATTGACAGAGTTATTGCTTAGGGAAATGAACACAGACACACAGATACGCAGACCCAGATACACATACACTTTCACTTATATATATATATATATATATATATGACTCTGTAAATTTACAGTCTCCAAACTCGACATTTGATATACAGGGTACTGAGATTTGGAAAAAGTCTTTGGAATCCCTTTTCGATCAGAAATTTGGCTGTTAAGGGTCTTAGTTCAAAGATTTGACTTTTGAGAACTCTACAAAACTCCTCCACCAATCTTTGGTCTAAACATTTCAAATTTTAGATAAAGGTTCCGTGGACATGGATCTAACTTAATAACTTGATTCGCCCCCAAAATAATAAATATTAAGGGGTCATTATTGGTGTCAAATTAAAAAAGAAATATTACCGTTTTTGTGTTGTTTTTTTTTTTTTTTTTGCTCAACATACACCTTCAAACACCCGGATTACACCGGGCTGAAATGCTAGAATATCTATAAACGTGAACGTGTCTTTGTGTGTGTCTGTGTGAGTGTACATTTCCTACTGACTCGAAATTTTATATACGGTGTACTGAGATTTGAGAAAATCTTTGTAATCCATTTTCGGCCAGAAATTTTGCTGTTCGTTGGTGAAAGTTAACAGATTTGACCTTTGAGAGCTCTACAAAACTCCTCCGCCAATTTATGCATTTTTTTTTTTTTTTTTTTTGCTGAACATACACCGCCAAACACCCGGGCGACGCCAGGCTGGAATGTATATATATATATATATATATATATATATATATATATATATATATATATATATATATATATATATATATATATATATATATCTTTATTAAACAATCGTTCGTGTGATTCGCATGTAACATTATGGCAAACGTCTTAATTAAATCATCATCTTCATAATCATCATCTTCTTAATCATTATCTTTATTAGCATCATCTTCATAATCATCATCATTTTCAACACTATCATTATTTTTTTTTAATTACTGCTGCACGAGTGGCGTCTTCCAATTTTCTTCTACCTGAATAGTGCCTATCGTTTTTCTATTCGTCACATTAACCACGTTGCGTACTGTAGAGAGGCAATTCAATTTGAGCATCGATAGATACCCTCATACATCGACTGATCTTCGAAATGTTCAGTAATCATGTACCTAATGGCCTAACTTTGCTTTTACTTCTAACGAGAAAATGTGTGACAACTTCACTATGCCACTTAAAATAGAATATTTGATACAATAGGTTTACTATCTAATATATCAGTTTAAAGGTTTAATTTTTCAAAATTAATCGTCAAGAGAAAGAGAACATACAATGCAGTTCATACCACATATATTTGCTTCTCTTCTATCATATTTTGGTATCGGCTGAAAATATCGAACGCATTCCTGATGAGAATTCTTCAATATAAACAAACGCCAGGATAAGGGGATCTGACATTTGTCGTTACCAATCCACTTCACCACACATCTCTCTCGCTTTCTCTCTCTCTCTTGCTTTCCCTCTCTATTTCTCCCTCTCTCTCTCTCTCTCCCTCTCTGTCTATCTGTTTGCCATTGTTCCAGAAATTACCTACTCATTTTAGGTGGAAACTGTTGTGCTGCTTACCATCTGTCATGGGTTAATCCTCTCTGATAAAGCACGATTCTAAAGGGTTCATATCCTCGCTAGTAATTATAATAAATCATGCAGAGCTAATACATTTTCTGATGGAAATTTTCCTAAAAAAGTTGTTAATAAGTTATTATAGAAACAACAAAAATATGTTAAAACTGATTGAATGACGTTCTTATTATTAGCTATGATAGGGATAAGATAATTTAAAAAGTATAAATTACAAAATGTTACTCTCTTTCAAACTAACATGTACTTGTTGAAAATATACTACCAAGAATAATTAAGTTATTTGCGCAATATTTTTTCTCTTTTTGTATCTGATGGTTTTCCTATTATAGTTGCCAGAAAAGGAGGAGGTATTGAATTAGGAGGAGAGAGAAACATTAAAGACAGTCTAGAAGACGTATTTTTAAAGAATCCTCAAATAGGATTGAAAATCTCGACTAAAAATTCTGAAAGGCTCAACTTCGACTCACAGTATACCGCTGATGCCTCATTCCCAAGCCATGCCTCCCGCGGAATTCAACGCAATCTTGAGGTAGTCTCCAACACCTACCATCGGGCTGGACTTCTTATAAACACCAAGTAAACGCAAATCTTGCCAAACTTGTATTTAACTGTTGCTCCCCTCATCACCATCAACGATATACCTCTAAATAATATCAGCAGCTCATATACCTTGGCTTCAATCGCTCATTCTCCTTAGACACTTGCGATGAAGTTTAGCGCCGCCTTAATCTCGCCTCTTCTGCTTTTGTTCAGCTGTATGACCGAGTGTTGTCTAACTGCGTCCTAAGGCTCATACAAAAACGTTTACAACGGTTGCTATGTACAAGAAATCGTCATACCCACCCTAATGCACTGCTCGTAAGCTCGTTCCCTACAGCCGCCAAATCAGGCTACTAAAACCATTTAACATCAGATGACGATAGCAGAGCCTTCGCCTCTATTATTTGGCAAGGTAACCCATTTAGTTATACGTAGGGAGCTGTAGATGACAAACTACTGTGATGCTTTATCCGTCGTCAATTCCGCTGGATGAGCAACGTCATCAAGATACTCCACGATTACTCAACAATCAGATACTCATGGCTAACGGAACGTCGGCTGCCAGAACACACGCTACAGGGACTTCATCAAGCTAACCCTCAAGCTCTGCAATACCCCCTTCAATCGTTTGGAGAAATTGGCAGCGGACAGAAAACATGGCGCTCCACACGCGATAGTGGGATGGCTTTATTCAACAAGGAGCATGAACAAACAGCTACGAAGCGTCGCACGGCGAGACACCAACGAGCGGCAACCATTTATCATAAAAAATCCAAATCCGCCTGCCTGTGCTCTACCTGTACAAAGCAGTGTAAATCACGCATCGAGTTTGACTGTTATCGGTTGGTTGATTGGTTGGTTGGTTGTTTTTGTTTTACAGCATATCAACCCTTTCCAGGATATTTAATGCCAAATACATAGATTGAAGAAATATTTTGTAATAGAATATAGTTGTTGTTTTCAAGTCCGTTTCTATTACACCCATAGTTGGGGCCATAACAGATACTGCCACTCCGGGTCATAGTGGACCTGGGAGCAATGACAATATAAAGGTGGCTCCACACTCCCCAAAGCCCACAAGCTGGGACCTCATCACTTGATATAGTTTAAGGTCATATCCAGGGCCCACATAATAATTCTTCTCATGGATGGGCTATCATAACAAACTATTTTTTTAAAATCTGATTTCTTTTTATCATATATCTGTAGTGCCAGAAAATGAGAGCGCTAGTGAGTTAGAGAGAGTACAAGTGAAGGGAACTCCAGTAGAGGTGTCTTCAAACAATTTTCAAATGGGATCGAATATTTTTAAGGAAACATAGATAGGGAGAGAGAGAGAGAGTAAGCGAGCATTTAAAAACGACATTATAAACTAAAATTAGTGCAAAAAAAAGTCTAAGGGTGCTGCTGACTTTTTAAATTCATTTATTTTTGCTGCTTTTTGTCCCGTTGTATTTCCACTTACTGCTTCATTTGCAAAACACGTAGAGAATGGGAGTGAGAGTGAGAGTGAAAGCGACAATAATTTGTTCAAAATGTATCTGGAGAAAAGATGCTAGTAAATTAATTGACAGCTCACACACAAAACACACACAGGAACACACGCACAGACACAGAAACAGAAACATACACACAGGCATATATATATATATATATATATATATATATATATATATATATATATATATGTATGTATATAAGCCCACGTAGTAAAGGTTACTTTAAAAATATTCACTCTTCAATATTTATGATATACTTTAGTTTTGTAATCTTGGATTATTTAGGTAAACTTAACTGTAATACTTATTTCATTTATATATATATGCATATATATATATATATATATATATATATATATATATATATATATATATATATATATATATATATATATGAAAGCAATATGTGGTGTCCCACAATTGAATAAAAACGGATGATATTCGAAAAATGTTATGCGATGTGTCGAAAGATACCAGAGCAAAAAAAAAAAAAAACAATTTAAAAAGGGGAAAAACAGATTTGATATTCCCGAAGCGCTTTTCAACCGACTCTCTTAAGGGGAATCGTCGGGAAGTTGGTTAATTACTCAAAACCATGAATTGGTAAATAAAATATTGTAATTGCAAAGTGGTCGGAAAAAAATAGTTCACGGAAGACCAAGAGTCATTAAATAACTGCAGTGAATGTTTTAACAGCCTTTGTCTGCAGAGAGAGGGACGTCGAGAACTGATGACAATAGCCTCTAGTACGTCGAGGTAGAAACGATGTCGTGCTCTATGTAAAATGGAAAAACTGTTATCAGAGTAGAGATCACGACACGTTCTCTTGTCCAACAAGTGGTCACCTATAGCAGACTCTTGCGCCTGTGAACTTCTAGAAGACGGGACCTGTTCGTGTCTACAGATACAGCCTGAAACATGCTGACCCACTCTGCCCGATAATCGCTGTATCGTCTTGCCAACATAGTCGGGAATATCAAATCTGTTTTTTCCCTCTTTTTATTTATTTATTTTTTTTGCTCTGTTATCTTTCGACACATCACATAACATTTCTCCCATATCATCCGTTTATATATATATATATATATATATATATATATATATATATATATATATATATATATATATATAAAGAGAGAGTGAGAAAGAGGAGAGAAAGAGATTAAATGAAAAGCATAAAAGAACATTTCAGTGATAATATTTTGAAAAAAAAAGTATGTATACACATTTTTAGTTTCTATTTTTCTATACAGTTACCTGAATACAGCCGGCAAGTAAAACGAAAAGCAGTAATAATTAAGGATTTTGCAATTGATAACACGAGTAAAAAGATGATGGCGACAATATAAGACCCGTATAATAGTTAGATAATCTAGTTGGTGCTGTTAGATTGTAGTTGCTGTTTATCTCAGAGAAATGTGTTCATCTTATTCTCTCTATTATAAGGCAGAGATAGTCATTCGCTGCTTTCAGACTGTTCGTTTATTTGTTTTCTTGTGTTTCGTTCGTAATTAAGGCATTTATTCAGAAAATAGACATGGCGTGCTGTTAATTACGTATATGAGGGCGCAATCCACATTGTTATATATATATATATATATATATATATATATATATATATATATATATATATATATATAGATTCGTATGTAAATGTTAAGGTATACCACTCATTGTTTTCTTACAGCTCACATTTTATTTTTTTTTCCTTGTTCTGGCATTGAGTTTAATTTTCCGCGTTGTTTTCCGCGTCTCCGGCTTGCTATTCGGAAGGCTGTTTTGTCCTTGTTAACGATACACGGAATCTAGTAAAAAGGAGAGGGAAGTCAAAACAAAGTACGCGCCTTACACGCACATGCGTGTACTCACACCCATTCACACGTTCACACGTAGAGGAACAATCGTGGCATTTAATTAGTTTTAATTTGATTTTGCAGAACAACACCCGGTAGAGGGCGCTAGAGTCGCTGCTCGGTGCGAGCTGATTGTTTGAGGGCGAACAATGGCGGAAAGGAAAAGAAACTGCTATTTATTGAAAGTAAAACGAACAAAAGCGAAATCACGAATAAAATAATAAAAAAAAGACAAATGTATACACGAACGGTGAACAAAGAATACACCTTCTAGACAATTAGAAATCGCAATGGTGAAACAGAGGAAGTTTTTAGTTAGGTGTTTGCAGGATGGACAGGTAAGAATACAACCTATTTGTTTCCTGTTTGTTATGTTACTGAAATGTTTACAATTAGGATAATACACGATGATTATTTATTATATAATTTCCATGAAGCAGAGTTCGTAGAACTTGATGTTTATCATATGATATTATATTAATTATATTAAATAGACTTACTTGAAATTAATTCACCCCAAAATTGCTACTTCAAAAATATTGCAATTGGACCATATGATTTAAGGGAGGGTCAAAGAGTCCAGCAAAAAAAAAATAAAAAATAAAATAAAAAAACTAAGGTCATACTTACTCTTTGATTTTGAGAATGAAAGGACCAATATAAAGGTTCTTTGGTTAAGCGCTACTCGAAAAACACGTGTAGAAAGTGTGTAGTATTTTAGGAGATGTTCCTCTATCAGTGAAAGATTCTCCTCAAGGTAAACCCAAATTCCATGACCATAAGTGTCGATATAGATGGTCGGATTTCGACAGGGAATTAGGGTTATACTTTGACGGGGAAATTAGCTAAGGAAGCAGTTGAGTTATTGTCATTTGACACAATTACAAATGTCAGGTTTGTGTTCCCTTAATTGGATTTCAACCCTGGATGTTTAGCATGTAATCCTTAATAGTAGAAAGAAGACGTTGTAGTTGAGTTTACTTTGAAATATATAATTCTGTTTATTTTCTTTTGTTTTTTGTTTTTTTAGAATAAGTCATCGTAAGTTTGAAGACAACATAGTTGTACGAGCAAAACAGAGAGAAAACGTGACACAGATAAGGACAGAGCACAACGTGAATGATGGATAAATCTGTAGACCGTTGTAAAAAAAACGTAGCAGTTCTTACCAATATTGAATCGAGAGACCCAGCCAGAAACTATTTCATGGTCCAAACTTCATTCACCAAAATAAAACACTGGAATTATTCACGTTTTGATAGAATGGTCCCCTGAGGTGTAAATCCAAGGTTTGCATATCTGACTTTGAGGTGGATTACACCATCTTAGTCAAACGTAAATCCACACCTTTATTCATGCCATGACAACGAGTACTGAATAGGATGTAAAGGGAATTTACATATTTCTTACATTCGCATATTATTTCCTACCTATAAATGAATACAGCTTTTTCTTTATCATGTGTCAGAAACATCGAATATTCGTTAAAGATGAAACATGAGGAACAGACCAGCGGTTCTTGGACTCAGAAAATGCACCACAAGTCTTATGTTTTCTCTCCTTAAAAATAAAATAGCATTGTATTTACTACAATTTCATAACTATTTTCTTTATTAGGGTCTCGTAGTATAGAGATTTACGCTAATTATATACAGTCGTTGTTACCCCAGTTGAGCAACATTTAAACACGCATGTTTTTTGTCATACGCGCGTAAAGCAAATAAATTAATGAATGTCAAACCTACAAAAATTCCATAAATTATAATTAAGTTAATGGATAAAAATGTTGAACCAAATTATAAAATAATTACATGAGGAAAATGTTTACATTACTTATCCAAATATAAAGGTGAAGTTTTATATAAAGGTTTTGAAATGTTTTGTAGGACGCATTGAAATAGTCGGTCGTCAAACCATTGTTTACTCTGGAGTGAATTTGTCTTAAAGAGCGGAGGCTTTGCGTTTTTTGTCGTATGTAGTGAGTATGTGCCGCGACCACCTCTGGAAGCGGTAGAGCCCACTAATGGGAGGAGGTTAAGGCCCCCAAAACACTGACGCTTGGCAACTATACTAGTATTAAGTGTTAAGCATTATTGGGTGCCTGGGCTGCGGTTAGTAAGCTGGCTGAAATGAAGGATTAAGTTATGAATTAATTGTGTTTTGTAAAACAGACATATACTTTTTATTGCTTGGGAAAATGACCAGTGCTGTCATTTTGAAAGCAAGGACAAAACGTGTGAAAGCAAGGTCTACTCGTCTGAAAGGAAGTGACCTGTGATCTCAGATTCTCAGGCCGTGTAAGGACTCAGGGTAACCCTGAAATTACGTACACTGCCGGTTTTTGGCCCGGCGGCTTACCCGATTCAACCCTTCCCTCAAAATATAAGCGAATGATCGCGCCATAAATCCCAGAGTAGATTTGGAGCCAAGTTTCAGCGAGTTGGAATCAGACCGAGGGATCGTCGCCACATCCTATCTCTTTGCCGTCCGTCACTACCGAGAGACTAAATCTGATTGTGACTTGGAGGTGTTTTGTTTGAAATCGAACTTAACAATTGTATATATGTGAACACCCTTTGTAAATTTCGCTTGGATAAATTGAGTAGAATAGACATATCCGAGTTTCTCTTCTTCTGCCAGCGTGAGAAGCTAATTATTTTCAGCAGAAACAGGCATATCATCCTGATAAGCAAGGACTGCGGCGCGGAAGAATCCTATACAAAAAAAAAACGATCACGACCATTGTGACTTGGAAGCGGTCAGAGGTAACAACTGGTGCCGTAACCAGGATCGGCCCTGAAAGAAAAAAAAGGGCACAAACAGAAAATAAATAAATAAATGCATAAAAAGAAAGACAGGCAAAAAAGACAGCAATAATATAAATCCACGGCACAAAAGAAAAAATAAAAATAAAAACCCTTTGAAAATATATTGAACAGATTGACAAAGCACAAAGAAGAAAAAAACTATCAAATAGAAAGAGAGTGAAAGAGAGACTCGAAAAAATAACATAGAAACAGAACTAAGAGAGACTGAAGACAGAAAAAAAAAACTCACAAGAGAATACACAGGAGAAAGACACGAACATTACAAAAGAATAGAATTCTTTCTTTGCTTTTTTCTAGACAGAAACATCAAGAAAACTGGGATTAGAAGACGCCGAATCAACGCAGACTGGGTAGATTTTTGTTTATTTTTCCAGTTTCCATGTCATCAGACCGCGCACGAAGGTGTGCTGTCGTAGTGTGATGGGATGAATTGAAGGAAGAGTGAGAGTGTGGTTATATATATATATATATATATATATATATATATATATATATATATATATATATATATATATATATATATATAATATAAAGCTGCACTTCTGTGTGTGTGTCTGTCTTTCTGTCTGGTCACGAATAGTTTCCTATATAGTTGACTATTTAAAAAAAACAAAAAAACTGATAACATATAATGATAGAAGATGCATCGATGATCAGGAATGGGTTTGTTTGATCTGGCAGAACTGTGGTTCATAACAATTGTGGGGTCTGAGCTCGCGCATGTTCCTCAAAGTATGGAAATAAAAAAATGAAACAAAAAACGTTAACAAGGGTTTTTGATATAGCTGTACATAAGTATATTTGATAAGCATGTTTCAACTTAAATAGGGGCAATATAATAAAATTGTGGGGTCTGCGTTCGCGCTTGTACTACATGGAAATATGGCACAAACTTTAACAAAGAATTTTCGTATCTATTTGCGTAAGTATTCTTTGATAATGATGTTTCACTTTGAAGAAATATGGTATATTAAAATTAATGGGTGTTCGTTCGCGCCTGACCTCCATAGAATGTAAATATGTCACAATCTTTTACAGTTTTTAAAAAAAGTTGAGGGTCCACAATAACACCATAACTTTAAACTTAATTCACGTAAGCTTTTATTTATTTTTTGGAGTTGATTCATATTGTGTCGAATAAATTCACCTAATAAATTCACGTTCTTATTAAAGTGAAAGCAAAAAAAAAATTCGGAAGTTTAGACAATTCTCGACACACATTTTGCATAACTCTGTTTTTCCTTTCTCCCCTTGCACGTGGCACTCTTTCGAAAATAGAGAAATAGATAAATAATAAAAAATCAGAGCGTTACTTGTTATCCTGTCAAAAGAAGGAAAACTCCTGTTCACGTTATTGCATGGAATTTTATTCTTATTTCTATATATGTTAAAGCTTTATCTCAGTATACTAGAATGAATTCAGTTCATTACAACACTTTCTGCGTGTTCTTTACTTACAATAGTACAACTCTGAATCCGACGGCGCAATACTACACTGTTCAATACTGTAAAACTGAAACGAAGCTTTTCTGCTTGAAAAGGGCGCCAGTTTCTTCTTATTCACATTTATATAAATTCTTTGCTTTAAAAACTAAAGTAATTACGTGTTTACTTTTTTAATATCCCATTTTGCTCTTACTAGTTACGATATATCGAAAAACAAAGACACAAAAACAGTTTTGAATAATAATAAAGCTTTACTTACTTTAGTAAAATTTACTAAAGTAAGTAAAGCTTCATATGTATTCAAAACTGTTTTCGTTTCTTTGTTTTTCGATATATCGTAACTAGTAAGAGTGTTTAGCAGAAAAGCCAATAAAAATAAATATTCAAGAAATAAATGTTACCATAGTCAAGAAAAGTTTAGTTCATGTTCTTTTCGTGTTTAAATAGTTTTTCATGCTCTTTACTTGAAATAATTTCAGCGAACCGAAATTAAAACGAAATCTGAGTCGATAAATACTTAAATGAATTTTTATATAAACTACACATGCCATAATCGAATATTCCTCAGGCACAAAATAACGGAAAAAAATATGTTTATAAATGTTCCTTGCGTTGACGGAATTTTCTTAAATTATTAACAAAGAATGATGATGTGCCCCTCCGTCAAATTTAAAACGGGGCCCTTCATTTCAAAGTCGCTGCCAATTTGATTTTTTTAACCGGTTCGTGAATTAAAAAAAATTACAAACTACTTAAAAATACAAACCAATGAACTGTTCTTCCATAAAGTAACTTTTATTGACCATGGTAACATTTATTTCTTGTATATTTATATTATTATATATCTCACATTTTCTCTTTGCAAGGAAACATCATTTTGTGTGTCACTTGGCTACGAATGGAAACAATGTTGATATAAAAATATATTTTCGCAAAAAGTATCTTTACTTTTATCATATTTTGCTTAGGATAAAATATTTGAGTATCAAAACCAATCTGTTTACACCCCCTCCTTTTCATAACCTATCATACTTTCATCAACCACAGTCCATTTTCTGTATGCTGTTTTTGAACCCACTCAACGTATTGTTTTCAAAATATCATTATCCACTTACACGTGTTTTGTCGTTTACAACTAATCGATCTGGTTGAATGTAGTGAGATTCGAAATTGGGACGCCATGGAAAGAAGCGTAGAATATTACTGCATGGCTATCTCGCGCAACTGTTTAATATATCGACTTGTAACCTTCTTCGGGGTGTCGGGTTGTCTTCTACTAAGAAAAATGGGGTTGGCTCTGCATTACAAGATATTCGCACCGGCTTGAGGGTTGGTCCGTATATCGTAAAGTATGGTTTTATTAAAGGAGTCTCTAAGATATTTTTAAAGGCTTTCTTATGAGTCATTTTTTCAGGATATCTATACTAAATGTTAATGTTAATAAAATTTGTTTTACGAAACAGAGGAGCCACCGTAGCATTTATTTCTATATACAAATACAGTTTAATTAACTTTTTACCAATTAATTTATTTCATTAAGGAAATCAAGGTCAAAAATTGAAGGAATTAAGTAATTTGTTAGTGAAGGAGGGGAAGAATTGGCGAAGGACCAATTACTCTCTCCGTTTTTTATCTTACATTATTGCTTCCCAGAAACAATTGAATTAATACAATTGAGAATTTAGAGGCGAATATTTCAAGGAATCTTGTAATGATATCTCATAATTACATCACTGAAATTTATCAAGATCGACAATAGTAACACGACATGTATATACATACACATATATATATATATATATATATATATATATATACGTATGCACACGCCGCGCGCACACACACACATATATATATATATATATATATATATATATACATATATATATATAAATAAAGAGAGATATAAACAAAAAATAGAGAGATAAATTGCAACGTATGTATATATATATATATATATATATATATATATATAAATATATATATATATATATATATATATATATATATATATATATAATGATGATTGCCACTGGATAAACACCGACGATATGAAATTAAAACATAGGCAGAGAGACTTAGTATATCCCCGTTTCGCCCGTCTTATGCGTGTTTTCTCATGGTGAATAGTCAATGACGAGAGAGTCAAAGATTAGGGCGTCTTCATGTGAATTAATCATTTATATTCATATACACAGCTTATGATTGTTGTATAAATATAGATATCGCATTAATTTAAAAAAGGCTATTTAGGTTTAGCCTGCATCTAAAGTGTTTTCATTTATAATAATTTTCGGCACATTGGGAAAAATATGGAAGAATCCCGTTATTTGCTGTTGCCAAGCTCGCTGTAGATTTTTGTACCGATCCAGTAGATACCTCACTGCCGATTTTATTCTCTACCAATATAAAAGCCAAGTACGTCCAAGTATGGAGTACTCTTAGCACATCTGGGCAGGAGCTGCTAGAAGCAGCTTATCCTGCCTTAATAGCGTTTGAAATAAACTTCGTAGCACAGTAAGGGATGCCATTTTCTCTCACCTGCTACCTCTTTTACACAGAAAAGACGCTGCAAGCCTTTATTTTTTATCGTTATTGTTATGGCAAGTGCTAGTGTGAGCTCCAATCTTTGGACCCCCTTCCCGAATCTTTCACAATAAACACATGTCTAGCTGAAACCACTGCCAATAATTTTCCTATTCTTTATCTGTGCTTAAATCAAAACATAGTTTTCATGAACAAAGCTTTTTTCTTAGAACGGAACGACTGTGGAACTCTCTACCGTTTGCCTGTTTCCCAGCTAACTACAGGGTGGAATTATTCACGTTCAACGTAAACAATTTCTTTATGCACCTTCCCTTTAAGTAATTTAATTTACCAAACTTCCATTACTAACGATTATTACAATATATTCCCATTGATTCTGTACACATAAAAAACCCTTATCCTAAGATGGTCTCTCGGCCTTGATAAGTGATAACATCCATGCAAAAAAAAAAGAATATTTTGAAATTAGAACAGATTCAATTAAACTTAGTGTGTCTCCTGTGTTGATATAACCTCTTATGAAGATCACGATGATTTTCTCCTATGTATGTTTCGCTACACTCAAGTAATTGTATCGAGTATACGCCGGCTCACATCATAGTGTTACTGTTAGATACAGATTTACGAACTAGATCTCTGATTAAATGTTCTTTCTCCAACATTACACAATCGCAAGAAAGTAGAAGAAATAAAAACGAATAAAAAAATTACTAAGGATGGAATTTGACGCCGAAATATATTTAAATCATGAATTCCAAACAAGTAAAGTATGTGTTTATTTTCGTAATATGCGTAGTAATTTGGTTTTCAATCGTACCTGAAGCATATTTTATTTTATTCAAATAAACTCAACAGTTCTATAAAGGAACTGCCACCCTTCACACACACATGCATATATATATATATATATATATATATATATATATATATATATATATATATATATATATATACGTATACATCTATATATATGTACTAGTATATATAAATATATACATGTATACACATACATATATATAGGTGCATATAAGCATATATATATATATATATATATGTATATATATATATATATCTATATATATATATATATATATATATATATATATCAGATAACCTGCCATTGAACTGATCAACTTGAAGCGACTTCCTTAATAAATTTGTAAACACATCAACCTGACAGTACAATGAATACCAAACAAAAACATAATCATCTTTTTCTACAACTAATCAAAGTTTCCTTCGCCCTTCAATTATATCCACTCATTATATTTGAGAATTAATTAATGTCAGCATTGTCAAATAAAGATGACTGGATAATCTTGCCTATCCATTGGGGAAATCAAAGAAGTCACTGAGAATTTGATAAAACACCGATTGCTGTAGACCTTAAATAGATAGTGTCGAACCAACTATTTTGAAGTGTCTGATTTATCCATCGTACTTTTTCTTTTATTTGATTTTTTAGCTATTAAAGGCCATAATTATTTTAAACGAATATAATTTTAATTTCAGATTTTAAAAAAATAAAATCAATTAAAAGACATCGGTGTAATGCATTATTTATGAAAATCAGTATTTATGAATAACTCCGTTGACAAGGTCGCTGGCAAAATGGCGAGATCATTTTTCAGCTCAAATCCTGATCATGTCTCAATTTCGGTGCAATTCTCTACGTCTATAAGAGCCAAGTACATACTAGGATTGAATACTGTTGTCATGCCTGGGTAGGAGCTGATAGAATAAACTTATCCCATGACAGAGTTCAAAATTGACTTAGTAGCCTAATATGAGGTGGCTTCTTCTCTTCCTGTAAATGTCTTTCCCACAGAAGGGACGTTGTGAGCCTGTCTCTACCTTTATTTTCATGGCAAGTGCTAATCTGAACTACAATTGCGAATCTTTTACGAAAAAAATCATCTAGCTGAAACCAATATCAAGAATTTCCCCAACTCTTTATGTGTCTAAACCAAATGTAATACGTTTTAACAAAGCTTCGTTCTTAGAACCGCTCGCCTGTGAAAATCTCTACAGTTTCATTGCTTTCAAACTTACTACAATGTGATAGTCTTCATGTCAACAATGAATAGGTCCATGATGCGCCGCCTCTTAAGTAATCCAATTTTCCAAATTTCCACTCCTAGCGATTATTACGAAATTGTCCCATTGAATAACGTACTATTAATCATTATCCCGGAGTGACATGCATGTCTTGATAAGTGTTGCCTCCTTTATCACCTACAGAGAATTATATAAATATACTAGCAGGGGTACCCGGCGTTGCTCGGATGTTTCGAGGTGTGTGCGGTTTTGAGTAAATCAAAACAAAAGAATAAAGTACCAGAAGTGTCTTCCTGAGACTGTTGATAACGTTCCCATTGTCGACTTATTGAAATAAAATACATTATTAAACATTTATTAATATTTTTTTTTTACTGTTTATGTGTCAATGTTATCGACTTTTTCTTTTCTGATCATGAAATATTATATATATATGAAATATTGAAATTATTCTTATATTGAATATTGAAATAAAAGACATTACTACATGTTTATTAATAATATCTGATTGAATATTGCAATAATACTTACGTTTAATTAATGTTATTTTATTTTGTAATAGCATTTTATTTTTAAATGACGACGTTTGTACTGTTTATGAATATCACCAGAAAAATAATTACTAAACATTTATTAGTAAGAAAATGGGTGCTAGTGCACTGATTATCCGCGCTATATTTGTAATCGTATTTCTAAGATTAAAGTTTAATGTTTTTTTCGTGCTGTAATAACGTTATTATTTAAGAAGCCATTCTTAACATGGGGAGGGTGCAAATGGGCCTAAAAAAGTAGAATCAAATTTTACGGAATGTTAATTTACAATAACAGGTATGGCACCATTGGCACCATTGGCACCATTGGCACTTCTGCATGTCAGTAACATGGAGCTAATGCGTGTAATTTAGTTTCAAGAACCGCCGACAGATGTCGTTTGTCAGGCAAAGAACCGGGGGCTATAACTATTGTTGTAATGAAAAATGATAATGAAAAAAAAAAAGGGAAGTTTAATTCAACACACAGAACAAAAAACCAAAAAAAAGTTGGGAAATTATTTTAATATTCATTTTAAGAAAATGCTATTAAAAAAGAAAAAGTCGATAAAAGTGAGACATAAAAAGTAAAACATAAAAAAGCTATTAATAAATGTTTAGTAATGTATTTTATTTCAATATTCATAAACATTAACCTTGTCATTTAAAAAGTAAGAAGTCGATATAAGTGATTAAAAGTGAGATATTATTAATGTGTAGTTATGTATTTTATTTCAATAATTATACACATTAACGTTGTCATTTAAAAAGAGTAAAAAATGTTTTCCAAAGTCGATAAAACTGATTAAAAGTGAGATATTATTAATGTGTAGTAATGTATTTTATTTCAATATTCATAAACAGTGAAACAATGTTGATAAAAAGTTGTTACTATGGCAACGAAAACATGTCATTACAAAGAAAGGAAGAAAGAAAGAAAGAAAATAAAAGAACGGAAGGAAAGAGCAAAACGGAAGTTGTGAAAGTTTGGTGCGTTTCACGTAAATGTAAATCCAGGTTTTCATAAAACTCTAACCATGCGGGTTATAACGAAATCGAAGTAATGTAATTGTGAATTCAATTCCAGGTAACGGATTGTGTTCTATTTTAATGTAATTTTATTATAATAAATGCTTTATAAAAAGTGTTTATGTTTTATGCTATTCAATGGCAAAGTAACCGTGGTTCGTTTCAGCGTAAGTCCAGACCAGTTTTTAGATAAATTCTAACCGGTGATCGGTTTTAAACGTCTCCTGTGAACGTTCTGGAACGGTGTAAGTGAGTGGCGGTGGTAGGATGAATTTGTTAGAGAGAGTATACTTTACTACTTCCATTAAATGTAACCGATTTTTACAGTGGACTCTCACCAGACAGAATATAGGAAACTCTGATCAGCAAGATACTGGACAGCTAATAAGCCTATAACATACGACAGATGGCGCGATTCAGTTTGTGAATGATACGGCTGCACCAAATGTATACAGGTGCAGTCCTATAAATGTAAAAGTCGGAGGGGAAAAATGAGTTCATTTTATTTATATAGAGGTGAAGTATTTTGTCTGTCTATTTATTAAAATACTATAAGTAAACATCTTCAAAATGTTTTCATAAATGAGTCATATTTTCTATTCGACTATTAATGTGTTTTTTTAAGTTTAATTAGGCTTCTATTGTCAGAACAACTGAAAATGGCAATGTATGGATTTACTGTTTTCATTAAATGGTTTTATATCCGAACTACTTTCATAATGTTACTTTTAATATTTTAGGCAATTATCATTTTGTGTTCAATCCCTATATATACAAAATGAACTCATTATTCTCCTCTGATATTGACCTTAATAGGATTAAAAATTAAGATATTTCATGCAAATATAATGTGCACAAAATGCAGCACAATATATTAGGTGTGTTATGCGCCTATTACCTCTCCACTTCATCGATTATCGTAGATTCCTATACTCTTTCTGCAGAGAGTTCACTGTTAAAATCTGTTAAAATCCATGGAAGTGGTAAAATGTTTTCTCTCTAATAAATTCCTCCGTCTCCCGTCACCACTTAATACCGTTGCGGAATAGTCAACAAGAGACAGTTACGAAAGAACACCGGTTTGGGGTTTCTTTATTTCGTAGTTACTTACTGGAATGGAATTTTACTTAATCAAATCGAAGTGCTATTTATGCCATTTTTTTCACAGTTCGCTGTGTTTTCTTTTGTTTTTGTTCTTCCGAATGCGCCCATGATTTTTTCTCAGAGTTATGCTTCGTGGTTTTCCGATTTCTTTTTTAAAAAGTTTTTTTTTTTTTTTTTTTTTTGGTTTAGCCGATTTTTTAAAGATGTTTAACATTGTTTTTTTTTATTTAAACAGGGTTATTACTTCGCGTATTCTTTAGTTTATACCCCCCTTACACACATCTCCAAACAACCAGGCAACGGCGGGTACTCCCGCTAGTAATTAATAAAGTAACCGTACATCAATTCTATATCACCCAATGAGTGAAGAGCCTAACTCATGATACAACCATCTTCGTAAGTAATAAAATAGAGTTGTTGTAACTGCAAGTGGTACATTTTTTTTAAATATTGAGTTGTGATATTGTCTTGGTAAAAGCATTTTTCATCATACTTCTTCTGAATCCTTCATTCGACCAGCAATAATCGTTGTATATTATTCACTTTTGATGGTTCAACCTTTCTGAAGATTATCAAGGAGAAAATAGTTTTCACGTACAAAAAAGGAGGAAAAGGTTGTTGATGTACGCATATTTATTCAATTTAATCTCCTTTGATTTGAAATTGAAAACTCGCGTGACTTTCGATTTCACTTTGTGAAAATAACTCGGATCACTGTTTCATCCATGGGAAACATTCGCGTAAAATCTCATTTTAGTCGCGTTTGAGGAACACTCACATTTTTTTACTCATTATTTTTGGATGATCGTGAGAAACAAACAGCGATGCTGAGAACGTTTTATGATGATATATACAGACGGCAAAAAGAAAGTCCACACTTGTATTTTTTTCAAAAATTGCAGATTAAAGCTAATTTGAATATAAGCGTTTAAAACTCTACCTCATTTGATTCCTTTTCATTCTTCTATAATTTTTATTTATAATCTACCTGTTCATATTTTAATTTTAATTGAAATATTCTAGTGATATCGTCAATTTAAAAAAATAAATTCAATTTGAGGAGGCAAAAAGAAAATCCGCATAATATAAAATTGTTATTTAAATGCAACTTTTGGACATCAATGCAACAAAAATACAACAGAACCACAATGAACTTGTCATTATTTGGTAGCATAACCCTTCTGCCATTGACAGCCTGCAATCTTTGGGGAATTCCTTGAATTAGACTACAGCAATACTCCGGGGAAAGGCCATTCCATTTTTCTTTAATTTTTGTCCCAAGTTCTTCCAATTTTGATTGTTTTTCATTGCGTAGCTGTTGCTTGATGTATGCCATACGTTCTTGATAAAATTGAGGCCAGAAGATCGTGCATGCCAATCGAAACACCGAATACCATGCTCTTCCAGGAACCTCTTGACATTGCCAGCTGTGTGAATGGGAGTATTATCCTGCATGAAGATGGTATTATTATCCAAATTCCGACCAAGGTAGAGTACAAAATGCTCAGTCAACATATTAATGTACTTGGTCAAATTAATTCGATCTTGCAAGCGAACTAGAGAACTTGGCTTATTGGTACTAATAATGCCCATACCAAAACTGAATCCCAACTGCATTGCAGCGTTAAAACTTACCATCTAGGATCAAATTCTTCGTCTTCCCTCCAACGGAGTTCTGCATTCCCTCACTGCCCAGTCGTTTATACTTGCTTTCGTCGCTAAAAATCACTTTTTACCAATATGAAGAGCCATTCGCTTCATTGACTCTTAGAGCGCTTTCTGTTCTTTACAGGTATAATTGGCTTGAGTTTTTCAACATATCCTCGCAAATTAAATTCCTTCAATCTGTTCTTGACAGTAGAAAAGGAGCACTATTTCACAAGATTGCAATGTTGTTGGATTTGGAGAACCGTTTAAAATCTGTTTCTTCGGCTGCGGATCTTAATAGCATTGTATTCTCTGTTAGAAGTAACTCTACTACGGCCAGATTTAGGGGCATCACGAATGCCTCCGGTGTTTCGGTGCTTTTGCACAGTCTTTCGTATCGTTTTCTTATCACATTTCAATCAGCGGTCGATTTCTCGATTGCATAAACTAGAAAGTTGGTGGTTAATGATATCATGACGATATGACTAAATGTTACGTTGTATAACCTGGAACAACAACAATTGTTGCCTGCTTTTAAGAATTTGTTGCGGACTTTTTTCTCCTCAATTTGAAATTATTCTTTTAAATTGACGTGAACAGTAAACTTTTTCAATTAAGACTAAAATATGAACAGGTAAAATTATAGATGAATAAACGACCAATCCAATGCGTTGTAGGTTGTTTTAACAGTTACATTAAATTTTGCTTAAATTTGCAGTTTTTGAATAAATTAGAAGTGCGGACTTTCTTTTTGCCGGTACCATATGTCTAATATATTGGCTGTTAGATATACGCGAACTCTCCGATATATCATGCAAATTAAATGTATGTATGACAAAAACGATAATTTGTGGCGCAATGTTAAGGGGTGCAACTTATTGAGTTATGAGTTTTTAATATATAAGTCATGTCAAAGACAGTAACACAGAAAAAATCGATGTTTTCAACATTTCATTTAAATATTTAAATATTTCGGTGTAACTGAAAAAAAAGCTGATTGTTATTAAAACTTTCGAATAGTAATAGACTTGCTATAGGTTAGTATTTTAAGCAAGAGAATTTGCGTCATGTTCAATAGAACATTTATCACTTACTAATACATGCTTTCTTGCCAATTGTACGGATTTAAATTCTATCGATTTTAATCATGAAATACATTGCTTTCACTGTAGCCGTAGTTTATATATATATATATATATATATATATATATATATATATATATATATATATATATATATAGCTATTTCTTTGAGGAAAACATCTTCCGAAAATTCAGTGGCTCCAAAAAACAAGAAGAGACCCTCGTGTCAAACAAAGTTTCGTGTGTGTTTTTTTTTCTAACATGAATGCCTTTTTTTACATGTAGAAGATCAGAGGTATGTTTATATCTTATGTCAGTTAAGTTTGTCATGAGTTATATGCCTCATATTTCGCATAATATTTCTATTGTTTAATAATATCCCGGAAAACAAGTGTTTCATCATAGGTCCAATCATAATAGAGATACGGAAATTTATGTTTTATGCCTCGTTCTTAAACAAGCAACATTATATTATCAGGGTGAAGGACAAGAGCAGTTATTAATGTAAAAGAGTGTCTCTCCTTCCCATTGTTGTGTTATAGTTCAAAAACGAGTTATTTAGATGACCCTGACTACACTCGACCTTATATCCTATGTTTTAAGCCTATGAATAAATGGGCTAATCAAGGTCATATAAATCGTTAGATCACTCAAGTTCAACGATGTTCAGCCAAGCTATTGCATGATATTTCACAATCTGGAAAAAATGCACTGTACTTTCTTCGGTATGCGCATCTGTATAATTTTATTAGCGGGCATAATGCTTCCTACCTTAATATATTCAGGCAACACGGTGACAAGTTGTATAACCTGTTAGCCTTCTATATTTCGGAAGTTTACTTTACACGGGGTAGTATCGATTTCTATTCAGGTTGATGCACCAAAATAATATGAATATATATATATATATATATATGTATGTATTTATATATATGTGTGTATGTGTGTGCGCGTCTGTGTGTGTGTGCGTGTGTTTGTGCGAACTCGCAAATTTATAAGTTATACGAATTGACGGGAAATTGATGATATTATAATATATACAAAATCTGCGTAAATTAAAATATATTTAAGCGTATTTTACGACCGAGTTATGTGGGCCTCCTTGCTAACTTCGATAAATACTTTTGCAGTATTGTCAAAATTCATAATAGCTGCAAAAATTGCTGCTGACGTGAGGTTACTAATTTATAGCATAACTATTCAATCTGCGACTATTAATAAACTGTTAAAATAGTCTAAATATAAATAGACTTTGTTTTAGAAGAAAATTTATCGGCCGAATATTAATGCGAGGGTAGCCCTTAAAATATATTAATATATTAAATGTATTTGTAAGAGATTATAATATTTTTAAATATTTGATATTCTGGGTATGAAAAAGGGAAAGTGGATGTAAATAAATACGAGAAAATCAAAACAGATATAAAAGATGAAGGAAATAAGGTCCAAAAAATGGAAGTAGAAAATTGACGAGAAGATAAATACGTTTATATGAAGTGTATGCAGTAGAGGAACTATACGATAATGAAACATAAGTATAAAAAGATGAAAAAGATGTAGACAATAAACACCAAAATAAAACCATGATGATTAATAGATAAAATAAATATTACTCGGCTAAAATTTAGTGTTGTAGCTATTGGCAAAATAAGAAAAATCACGATTTGCATTACGAGCTAGCACTTTTCTAAATAAGATAATGATATTTTGATTAACGTCTCAAATGCTTAGTTAATTAACTTACATATTTCTTGCAGTACAGAAAAATATGATGTTCCTAAACTATTTTTTCATAACCTGGCCCCTAATATTAACTTAAACTGTATCCTATAGTGCGTCCCCGGCTTAGGGGCGTTGAAGAGTGTAGAAAAACCCTTTACTTGACGTTGCTCCCAGGCCCACTCTGACCCGGAATGGTAGTACCTGTTAGGGTCTAAACTATCGGTTAAATAGAAACCGACTTGAAAAAAAAATATTCTATTAAAAAAAAATATCAAAAAAGCTTCTTAAAAATAACTCGATTCAGCCTTAAATAACCTTAAAATGATCGATATGCCGTAAAACAAAGAACCAACCTCCCAACGAACCAATCATAAATAGCCAAATATTTTCCAATTCAGAATTTTCACCATATCAAAATACTTACTAAAAAGTTAAGCTATGTTTATAAAGATATACAGACAATTCCTTTCGAAATCTAAATAATATTTAAGAGGATACATATAAGACATTATGATTATTTACTAAATAAAACTTAATCTGTTCGATTTCAATTAGTGAATTTAGACGAATTTACAATTTGATGTAAACGAAATATAAATCTATTAACTGTATGATGATGAACCTGTTTTTATTTTTTGTATATTATAATTTTATCTTTTACACATGATTGATAAAAATCTGTGTTGCTCTGCCTTCCTCTTTCGAAGCGCATCTCAAGTTCCGGATAAACTGGAAAACTCTACAACGAATATTAGTTTGCGAATGTTGTCCGTATGGATTTCGTAATATACATATTAAGCAGGCCATTTGCAAATGTTAGGATACAGACTATATTTAGATAGCAATGGCAGCAATAAAGTGCTTCATAAAAACACTTTCACTCACTGCAAAAATGAAAAAAAAAATCCGTCAAAGGATAATTTACTATAATCTCTAATTTGATATCACCGTGTCTATTTAGAAGTTACAGGGTATATAAAAGTTAATTGGATTCTCCAATTTTAGCCGGCAAACAAAATCTGTCAATCAAGATATCAGTTATCGCGAGGGGCCGCCTTTTTATCGATCCGAATGTTTTTCCTTTGTGGCCGTTTTAATGTCAGACAGGTGTATTTTTTCACGTCGGCCTCTTGGAAAAAGAGGAAAGAATATATTTTTCAGAAACAAAAGATATGCGACAATGACAAATTAATACTTGTGACAGTTATCTTAAATTATGCATCCTTAAAATGAACAACATTTAATGTAGTATGATGGAATTAAACGTCAAAAACACAATGCTACACAAATAAATACATTTTATTAGCTTCACATTTTTTAATTACCGGTTTGTAACACACCGAGCCACACAGAGGCACACACATATATGTGTTTGTGTGCGTATACATTTGCATGTGCATATACATATTAACTTATATATACATATATATATATATATATATATATATATATATATATATATATATATATATATATATATATATATAGCATTCACACACAGTAATGCTTGAATATATGGTTAAGTGGAAGGTTTAGTAATTTAAAACTGCTGTAAAGCTTCACCGCTAACTTATTCTTCGAACAAATTTCAAATAATTATTAGAGATTATATACCATCTTCTCATCTGTATTATGAATAAAAAATGTCAATTTTCGTTTACTAAAACAATGGTTATTATTAATTTTCTGGAGTTGAAAATAGTAAATATATGTAAGAAAGTGAGTGCCGCTTTTTATGACTGTTTTCTGTAGCAACTGCATCGCTTCATTGATTACTCTTGCGACAAATTCACAGTTGTAGCGAATAGAAAATTACCCCGTAGAAACAGAGATGATAAAAACATGAATGGTAGATAATTGGGGGATTGTATTGATAGCAGACGAGTACCGTACCTTGCTGTTATATGTGTGTTTATTGGGGCAAATGAATAACACTGAAATTAAACAAAGAACAAGTGAATTTATTGGAAATCTTGAAATCACGGATTACAATAGATGAAAGCAAGCATGAGAAGTAATATAATTATTCACAAAGTTGCGTATTAATAAATACTTTAAACTGATAAAGACAAATACAATATCTGCAAGATATCAAAGTAATAATAGTTAATTGTTTAGTCAATTAAATATTTCGCATATCAAGAAATAGTATTACAGGTTTTATATTGACGATGTATAATAACAGGGGTAATTTTATTATTTATGCAGCTGCAAGAACTTTCAAAGTAAATCGATATTTAAATCAAAAACATAAATTAAACTTACATATTGAGCCACTGAGGCAACATCCACATTATTCCTCCACAAAATCGATTATTTTTCATATAATTATTTGTATCATATTTACAATTAGATCTAATAATTTATAACACTTGAAGAAACTTAGAAGACATTTAAGGCAATACATTGATAACATACCATACGCTGTGTATCTAAGACGTCTATAAATAATCTCCTTGAAGTATGAGTCAGAGGTGTGCGCGGCGGCCTTCTCCTAATTCAGTATTGGATCTATAATGAATATTTGCCAGTAAACTAATCAAATATTGATACACTCGCCGTCGTAGTTGTAGGAGTCTTGACGGGATTGTGGTTCCCGTGTCCACCGCTTCATACTTGATTCATTAAAGATATTTAACAGATTGAGTCACTCACGGAAAAACATCAGTTAAAATTGGCGTGTGCAATGTTCTGACAAGCAATCGATTATTTGATGCCTGCTGTACGCTTTCTTCGTTCGTTTTTCAGAATTCGTATGAAAAACGACCACACAAATACATACGCGCACAATATATACATATATATATATATACATATACATATATATCTATTTATATATATATAGCTATCTATATATATATATATATACATATATATATATATATATATATATATACAGTTTTATACAAACAACTGAAAAATAATACGATCGTCTTAAATGAACATACCCTCCTTAAAAGCGCAGTGACACCAATTGTATGAGTGTTTGAAAATATACATTGTAATCCTCGTCTTAATTTAGTATTGACATATAGTACACTGGTCCGAAAATGTTCGCTAGACGAAATAAAACATGCACACCTTATAATAGTATTATTTCGAATAACGATAAGTGTTAAGTTTGCAGGTTGAAATACGTAACGTAGAAAGCAATACAAATGACGACTCAACAAACAAAGGTAGATCAAATAAGAAGTGTAGTAAGAAAAAGGTATATTTACAGGATATTTACATAATGGTGCCAAATAAGAGAGTCTTTGCTGGAGAAACATATCTGCTTTCGGCGGCCTTCGGTGGCTTCTGTTGAACACACACTCAGACTAACTGAGTCTTCCTATTTATGTGTAATTACTATCCACATATGCAAATGAATGTGTGCCACCACAACAATAAGTAAAACATAACGATAATAATAAAAATAATTTTATAGATAGGTCACCATTTTCATTGTTTCAATCAATTGTTCGTTTTCTAGTTTTTACGACTATCAATATTTTCATCATTCAATCGCTCTTGTAATATTGTTCTTATATTAAGCATTGATATCAATGGAATACACAAAACAAAAGGCTTCCGCGGAAATTCGACTTCACTTAAGAGTATGACTATAGTAATTATTACTTTTACATTCTTGGATTATTGCACCATATTATTGATTGAACGATTCGAATAACGTAACCTATCTCATATAGTCAAAGGCTAATGTGTTAAAACTGTGAATTTAAGTATTAATACTTATAAATTACAGTTTTTTCTTATTACATTTTCACCCCAAACAAGGCACATTGCCACTTTGGTGTAGGAGGCTACTATAAGGGGAAACATCTACTGGGGTACTATGTAGGGATTAGGGCAGCGAGATGTTGGTTCACGTTGCACTTGAACTTAGGCATGTCAGTGCAGTTGGGGAAGCAGTGACCTGGAATGGAATTCCAAAGTCTAGCTGTTCTGGAGTAGAAAGATCTTTTACATCTAGGGATCTCTACAGTGTGGGGGTGGGATTTTGCAGTTTGTGGGGTCTGTCGAGGGTGTACACGTCGTGGGGGCACAAGTGCTTGCAGTTCTTCAGAGCATTCACCATTATAATACTTGTAGAACAGGCAGAGGGATGCAACGTTTCGACGATGGGACAGAGGCTGAAGTTTTGATGCCAGTTTAGGGCCTATCAGATTTGCGACTCTCTTTTGAACCCTGTCAAGGAGCGAGAGACTAGTAGCCGATGCACCAGCCAAAATATGACAGCAATACTCCATGCATGGGCGAATAGTGGCCTTATAGAGGTACAGGATACTTTCGGGTGTTAGAAGTTTTCTAGCACGGTAGAGAGAGCCCACCTTCCTTGCAGCGGCCCTGGCACTGCCCTCGATGTAATTGTTCCAACTCATGTTTCCTGTGAACGTTAGGCCAAGGAGCTTGAGAGACGTACTCTCAGATAACGAGTCGTTGGCCATTGCTATAGGTGGTAGAGAAGGTGTCTTGTAATTATTGAATGAAACCAGTTTTGTCTTGGTGGCATTGAACGTTACCATCCATTTTTGTCCCCATTCCACTACTGATTGGAGGTCATCCTCTAGTGTTTCTGCCATTACTTTACACATATATTCATTTGTTTTCCTGTCGTGCCTGCTATAGAGTGTGGTGTCATCAGCATATATATCCATCTCAGAGGCAATTTTGTCGGGGAGGTCATTTATGAATATCAGGAACAGCAGAGGTCCAAGGATAGATCCCTGGGGCACTCCCGCATTTATATCATATTGTTTAGATGTACGACCGTCGAGGACAACCTGGATTTTTCTCTTATCTAAGAAGGATTTAATTATGTTAAGTATTCTACCAGTGATGCCGTAAGATCTAATCTTCCTGAGGAGACCCTCATGCCATACCCTGTCAAAAGCCTTAGATATATCTAGAGCTACCGCTCTGCCCTCTCCCGCTTTGTCCAGTGAATGGTATATGCGTTCAGAGATTACAGTGAGGATGTCTGCCGTGGAACGGGCTTGTCTAAATCCATATTGATGGTCGGTCAGAAGTTTAGCATCTGTAAGGTGCTGGACTAGAGCATGGTTAATTAAGGTCTAAAATATTTTGGCAAAAAGTGGGAGGAGGCTAATAGGGCGATAATTTAATGGGTCAGTTCTTTCGCCAGAATTCTTGATTACTGGTACTACAGAAGCAGTTTTCCAACAGCTCGGAAAGCAAGTTTATTAAACTTTTAAGTTGTAAACATTCATGCCCCTATGTAAGTATTATCACATAGATATTACTACCTCTAATACAAATATGATATAAAAATAACTTTGCACGCGTGTGTTTGTGCGTCTGTAATTTCTATCCTCATGGATTCTGTAACGGCTGAGCTTCTCTTTTGCAAATTTCACGCCAAGATATAATCTGTGTCTGGCACTATTCTTAAAAATGTTTTCGACTGATAATATCGAATTATCTTCAGTTCAACCCCGCGTTTACCTCAAAATAATAAATTATTTATTTTTCTTCTTTCTTTTTAAAAATGTAATTTAATATAAAAAAGAGACACCATTAAAAATCGCGGCAACTCATTTCTTCGTTCGTGTATGTTACAACTAATATTAACCAGAAGTGAATTTTCCAGAGTCTTCATCGCCAAACCCAAATATCAGTAAACGAATGAGATGCTGTAAACAAACACAGAAAAAAATTAGATAGGCGTCATTATTATCATTGATTTCTTCTTTCTGTTTTAGCTTAGTCCACTGGGTAAATTATTCTTTCGAAATCTATCATAATTAATAGAGGAGTGATTCTATAATTATACAAAAATAATCTGCATGAATTAACATACAGTAAAACTCCTTAAATTTAAACTTCTTCTAAAATTGGACTTCCTCCCATTTCAACTTCCTCTCATTTAGACTTCTTCTAAACCTGGGCTTCCTCTAGACTTGAACTATCTCGTCATTGAAATTGTATTAGCATATTTGATGTGGAAGTGCAGTAAAACTGTTCACATGGTTTGGTCAGATATTTCGCAGAAATTTTAATATTGGCACTATGTAATCAATATAAATTAGCTATTGATAATTAATTTACAATAACTGTAATTTTTTTAATATTGCTATATTTAATATAGTGTAAACCAACCCATCACAATAGGTCTAGAAAAAATTATTGAAACCAAACAGATACCGACCAACCACGCTGTTCTTAAATCGCTTAATGCAAAGGATGTTGAAATGTGGGGGCAACAAGATGAGGAAACTACTGATCAATATCCTGAAGGCTGTAATGCTGATGAAAATAGCGTTCTCTTGACCCTAATGTAAATAATCAAGAACACTCTGATGAAGGTATATCATGGGATGATGCAGAAAGGTCTATGGAGACGGATATAAAAGTTCTAGAAAAAAGTCCTTACTTTAGTGCCAACTATAATTTGCAAGTCATGTCACTCCGAAGTGATATATCATAAAGAAGCTACAGAACGAGGAAACTGTAGATTTTCGTGATCGCTTACGAAATACAATGGCAGCGCCCGAGAGCTCAATTGATCAAAATAGAACCTTGAATAAATAAAACAAAACAGTATTTTACATAAATGTATGATTTCTGTAGATGATAATAAATACCTAACAAATAAGAGTAGAGTTAATTTATTTTCAATATTTTTTCTTCCTGGTAATAATATTTAACAATTCTTCTGTGCAATATATCGTAAACTCAACTTAATATATACTTGAAGTATCATGTAGCAATGAATTTAATTTACTATTTCTTAATTCTTAGAAAATTAAGTTAACTGCAGCACATTTTTTATCACGAAACCTGAACAGCATACTCTAATTTGAACGAAGCGGATGTTCAAATTATAGGTGTTATACTGCACCATGTTTAAGGGTGTTGTACAGATGGCTGCTACCTAGTCGATACATGAAAGGTGATAAATTAATATAATAGCAGACTGCTGTGAAACATTATCGAAATCTTGTATATCTGAAGTTTTTAAACGGCTCGGCCATCATGTATCTTATAGTTTTGGATGACAGTATTAGATTCAGTACCATATCTAGTCGGATTTCCAGACTATTAAGATTTCACAAAAGTTACATATATTTGAACATAAAAAGGATTAGAACTTCAGTGTCTCTACAAGATGCACTTATGAATTAAAATAAACATTCCTTACCTTAACCTGTGATTTCTTTAGGATTATGGATTCCATGTATATATATATATATATATATATATATATATATATATATATGTATATATATGTGTGTGCGTGTGTGTATGTGTGTGTGAATAAAAAAGAATACGAAAAGTATAAACACTTTTCTTTATTCGGTTTCAATTGGTGATGTACAGGAATACAAAATATGTGGATACAACATGCAATATATATATATATATATATATATATATATATATATATATATATATATATATATATATATATATATATACTAGCAAAAGTGCCCGTCGTCTACTGGGTTGAAAGACAGCCTACAGAAAATGGACTCTGATTTATGAAAGTATGATAGGTTATAAAAAGGAAGGGTTGTAAAGAGATAGCTTCGAATTTGGGGGAGGGGTATCAAAACCAAAGCAAAATATGATGAAACTTAAAATAAAATGAATAAGCCCCATCATTTATTATACCATGTTTGTTCAGACTGAAACACTTATCACAATATTCTATGGATCTGTATTAAAAACCATTGTTAAACTTTGTGGCATATTTCCATTCTATGGAGGCCAGGCGCGAACGAACGCCCCCATAATTTTATTATACCAAATTTCTTCAAACCGAAACATAATTTTATTATACCAAATTTCTTCAAACCGAAACATAATTTTATTATACCATCTTTCTTCAAACCGAAACATAATTATCAAAGAATAATTACGTAGATCTATCTGAAAAGTCTTTATTAAAGTTTGTGCCTATTTCTATTCCTTCCTTTTCTCTTCTTCTTCACTTATTTTTCGTAATTACGCCTTGTCCCGGCAGCCGAATGTAACGCATATCTTATTTTTCTTTTAATAATACTATTGGACTTCTCTCCCCTTTTCCTTGTACCTATTTGTGAATTATTCCACGGATTTCGGCATTTTGGATTATTTGGGACCTTCTTCCAATTACGAGATTCCCTTTTATTTTACTTATGCGAATAGAAATTTAACCATTTTTCTTGGATTTGCATTTTTGAATTTTTCTATCGTTGAATGCTTTACCTTTTTACCAAATTATCCATTCACGTGAAATCATATTTTTCTTAACCCTATTCCCTCTACTTCACGTTTTTTGATAAGGTAAGATCTTTCACTTACTTGCAGTTTCATCAAATACTTTTGCAAGCAAAATCCGATACCGCAGTTTGCTAAATCCGACCCTCTGATAAGAAGGAAAGTAATTCTTCGAAGCTCTTCGGAAAAAGGACTATCCGCTTATTTAGTGTTTTCATTTCAAATTAAATATGATTTTTAACTCTTTTTCAAAGTGTTTTTTTAAACACGTTTATTAACTATCTTCTTTTATTATAAGCTCTATCTCCTATTTGGTTTTATCGAGCTTTTTATATTTGGTTGAGGTTACTTTATAAATATTAATTTTTATATTTATAATATACTTTAGTTTTACCATCTTGGATCATTTTGGTAAATTTAATTTAATTTAATTATATATATATATATATATATATATATATATATATATATATATATATATATATATGTGTGTGTGTGTGTGTATGTGTGTGCGCGTGTGTGAGTGCATTTGTGCATGCGCATCTATATGCATAAGACAGATCGATCGAAATATTTCATATATTTGGTAACATACAGACATGGACCATGTCTTAATCTTAACAAAAAAGTAAATTATTATTTGTTTAGACTTAATATTCTTACATAGGACGGTATATAAATTTAAAATTATTATGACCGGAAACGGTCGAAAACCACGAAACACAATTCGTACAGATTTTACTGTCCTGATCGTAAATCAGTTGTAGAAAGACAATATAGAGCAATACAATCATTTATGACACGTCATTAAATAAGACTTCTGACAGTTTAACGGTCAAAATGATCATCAGACCATATCAAACATTATTGACATCACGCTTTAATAGCGATATGCCAGTTCCTGTTTTGTTCCAGTGTTACAGAGGGAAACTGATAATAATTATAAATATCGAATTATATATACGCATACAAACACATACACACATGTGTGTCTGTGTGATTATATAAAATTATTGCATAAAGATTTGACTGCAGTATCAAACACACTACCTTATGTTTTAAGATTTAAAAAAAGCATGTATAAAATATATATATACATATATATATATATATATATATATATATATATATATATATATATATATATGTATGCTCTTTGTGTAAACAAATTTAGCTGAGGTATTTATACAATGTCAAAACGTTGTTACTTCACAGCTCGCATAGCAGCATCCGTATAGGGCAACGGTTAAATGCGCGGACTCTCGGTTGGGTGATTGAGTTTCGATCCTTGCTTCAGGTAGTTGCTTGTCTAGCCGCACTGATGAGCATATATATATATATATATATATATATATATATATATATATATATATATATATATATATATATATATATGAGAGAGAGAGAGAGAGGGGTTTCTATGTGTGACTTCATTAATGTACGTATTAATAATCCAATTTTCTTTACTTTTTGCCGAAGTCATAATTCCACCTAATTTCTCCTCAAAAGTGTATTATTATTTTTATTCAATACGCATTTATTTTTCATTAATATCTTCATGGACATGTACAGAAAAGATACATTTTTTAACTAGTGTTTACGTATATCTCTACATATGAAAGATACATATGTAAATAGACAGTTTTATAATAAATCAGAAAACCACTGTTGGAATTAATAAAAATAATACTTCTATGTGATAAATATAAGAATACTAGTAGCATCGCTAATACTTTATACATGAGCACAGTGATTTTTTTTTATATTATGTTCCCAAGACTTTTGAAACACCCTGTGTATAAAAAACACTGTGCTCATGTATAAATTATTAGCATTGTTAATTCCATTAATTCATACAATATTAGAAATACCTATGGGATGTTATAAATAACTCATAATGTACCCAAGACTTTTGAAACACCCTGTATAACATCCCATAGGTATTTCTAATATTGTATGAATTTATGGAATCAAAGTCTATTTAGTAAATTGTAATATATATTTTAATGGGGCAATATTCATTTAAATTCTGTTTTTGTTTTAGAAGTTATTAATAAGGTTTTTAAAACGAAGCAATTTTACTTAATAAAAGTTATGTGTATATCGATCCTTATTAACTCATTTTCATATGATTGAAATACTATTTGCAATTGCTACACACGCATACTCCATGTAATTGAACTCCCTTACTTTTTTAAGAATTCCTCTTTATTTTTAAAAAGCGTTTATAACTTGTCGCTTTATGCCGTTGGGTCTCATTGTCTAAAGTGTTTTATTATAATAGGGTATTACAGACAACATGTAAAAAGTACAAAATAGCAATAACATTGAACCAATATCCTGATAGATATAAAAGTAATGTTAAGGAAGCAAATTAACTAATATTTACTAAAATACTACTTTTGAGTATTGAATATTTATTTTAAAAATATAATAAGCTTTACATACTCATGTTACTTATATGCACACACTCTAATCAGATGTTAATTAATGACATAAATTTTACACACACACACACACACACATATATATATATATATATATATATATATATATATATATATATATATATACATACATCGGTGGTTTGGCAAGACAGGGGAGACAACCGAAGCAGCTTGATTGAAGTTGGCCTGTAGAACACTATATCTAATGTACACAGGTAAGCCAATTTGAAAGTATTCTGTTGATGTGGAAATATGGGTTTTTGTTTAGCAATTGTCATACAAATTTTAACATAACCATATGTTAATAAACACACAAATTTCAGATTTTCATGTAATTTCGTCCACTAAATACAAAGATATAAACATTTCAATAATCTATTTTGTTACAAGTATATATATATATATATATATATACATATATACATACACGCAATTGCATATATATACATACATATACACATAATTACATATATATATATATATATATATATATATATATATATATATATATATATATATATATATATTCAGAATGTTATGATTAACACCGGTCGATGAATTCGAAACAGAGGCTTCATTAGCAAGAACATAAAACACATTCAGCCACCATGACCTGTTGAAATGTAAACCTTTATTATCTACACACACACACACACACCCATATATATATATATATATATATATATATATATATATATATATATATATATATATATATATATTAATTTTATTTATACACACATTAATGGCTACATATGTGCATACATGTTTCTGTAATCACCCACGTTGGGGGATTACGTCTTCAGGCCAAGACTTACCTTTTGAAGGTAATTCTTGGCCTGAAGACGTAATCCCCCAACGTGGGTGATTACAGAAACATGTATGCACATATGTAGCCATTAATGTTTGTATAAATAAAATTAAGATACCTGCTCTGTTCACTCATTGAGCACTATTTTGGTAGACACATGTTGTTTCATTGGATGTACTTCTAGGAAACTAAACTCTACTGGCTATATATATATATATATATATATATATATATATATATATATATATATATATATATATATATGTATATATATACGCACATATATGTATATACACACACACATATATATATGTACCGCCTCTTTTTGAACTATTATAAGTTTCAAATCTCAGCGAATATTAATAAGAATTAAAAGAAGGCTCGTTGAAAAGGTTATGACCTGAATTCCTGAATTGTTTTGGGATATGTGTTTAAGCCCGCACCTTAAGGTGATCATACATCATCCAGAGCTTTTTCGTACATTTTTTAGACATACAAACATATTTATAGTCGTTTTCTTTCCGAGTTTTACATATGAATTACAAAATATTGTATATTTCTGAATAGCCTTGATAGAAGGAAGACTGAAATTTGCTGCTATGATTTCAAATCATCTAAAATAACAGAAAAGGGAGACTTGATTCCAAATATTTCTCATATGGTATATTTGCCCTCTTTTGTTTTCATACGTAATGAAATTTCCCAGTATATAATAATTATTTGATACTGGAGGAATTCATAATCGTTCCTTATTTAAAAAAGAATCACGGTATAACAGATGATAAATATTTGGAATCAAGTCTCCCTTTGCTGTTATTTTGGATCAGTTGAAACGATAGCAGTAGATTTTCGTCCTCTTCCAACCAAGGACAGCGATTTCGGTGATATATATATATATATATATATATATATATATATATATATATATATATATATATATATATATAGAGAGAGAGAGAGAGAGAGAGAGAGAGAGAGAGAGAGAGAGAACGTTAAAAACTAAGGGATAACATTTGAAAATCTAATATTTGTTAGAAATAACACCTGTTAAATGCTGAAGATTTGACAACTGGTAGTCGTTATCATCCATAATAACATACTAAAATGTAAATAATTTGCAAAGGATAGAAAAGAGGAGACAATGAAGCAGATACATTTAAGCTGTTCTGCAGAAAACTATATGTTCAAACGTAGGCAAATTTTAGCGAGTTTTATTGGTTTGAAAGTATAGTTTATTTAATAATAAAATGTACATACAAACACGCGCACACACACACACACACACACACACATATATATATATATATATATTCTATTTTTAAATCGTTTTATTTTTACATTTTTCTTCAATTTCGTGGTGTCTCGCTGGCGTTTTTTTGAACATTCATTCCCAGGTACTCATCACTGCTTTCATTTTTCATGTAATCTCTCTGTTTTAAATCAATCTTGAGTTCAATATAAATTTAAATTAACAAGGATTCTTCAAAAGGAGTATGAAAA
Organism: Euprymna scolopes; assembly: GCF_053919585.1. Classification (NCBI taxonomy): domain Eukaryota; kingdom Metazoa; phylum Mollusca; class Cephalopoda; order Sepiida; family Sepiolidae; genus Euprymna; species Euprymna scolopes. The sequence goes on along the minus strand of NC_136495.1, from coordinate 144,739,067 downwards.
CGTTTGTTGGCGTTAAACATTTCCTCTTGCTGAGTATTATATTTTCCACTTCACTACTGTACAAATTTAAAGAAAATATATTGTAACTCAAATACCGTTTATTATATATAACATCATATAGAGGGTGTTCAGATTCACTAGGAACATATGAAAATCACTTGGGTATTGTTTTGCAAAAGAATTCTGTATGGAATTTAACATTTCGGTTGTTTATCATGGACTACATTCATCTTATTTAGAATTATATTTGGAGGATTTCGCTTGGCGATTTTTAGCTGAAACTATTTCACAAACTGCCTGTCATCATAATCTATTTTTCTATTAATATTTTGATATTTTTTTTTTTATTTTATTAATCACATATGTTTTTTTTTTACTATTTTGTATCAACTTTTTCCCCTGAAACTATTTCCAATTTTCTTTCTTTTTATTTTGAGCCCATTGTGTTATATCATCTATTTGTTCGTTTATAATGTTAATGTTCTTCAACCGGTTTTATTTAAATACGCTTATGCGTATGTAATGCCGGCTTGTCTGCGTTATGATTAGAAACACGTGGCTTGCAAAAATTATAGCTTAAATAGCATTTTCAAACTGTTAGTTTTTTTTATTTCCACTTGAGCTATAAATTCCTAAGCAATTTTAATTCCTCATTGCCAAAATTAATTTCATAATTCTTATTCTTAACGACGTAGAGATTATATTATCCTGAGCATTAAAATGCTGGCACTTTAAAAAATAAAAGTGTAAATGTCTAAAATATTGATTTCCTTTCTTTCGGTCAGTTGTAATCAAACAAAAATCAAATACAACTACGCAACAAAGAAATCCACACAGTCACACCCGAACACGCACGCACGCACACACACACACACACACACACACATATATATATATATGTATATATATGTGTGTATATGTGTATATATATACTTATATATATGTGTGTGCATATATATGTGTGTGTATATGTGTAGGGGGTGTAAAGAGAGAGAGAGAGGGTAAGAAAGAGAGAGAGAATGAGAACGAGAAAGACAGGGATAGAGGTGCATGCAGAGAAAAACGAATTAAAGTAGAAAAAATAGTAAATCAAAATTCAACAGAAAATACTTTTTTGAATTTATAAACTAACATTGATCAACATATATTTTGTTAAATAGAATCACATAAATGATAGTTATCAACCATAGTTTTTATTCATTCTCATTGATTTGGTTTGAAATCGATTATATCGCAAAACCAGTTTTTCGACATCAAACACATTTTAAAGATATGCCTCATTAATAACGCAATGTGTTTCTTTCCTTTAATAAAATAAATGTGCAAAACAGATTTGTAAATAGATTCGAATGTAATTATTTTTAATCGAGAACGTAGAAATTCCACGGTGTATGAATTAGGACTATTTGGAAAAGTGTTGTTTAATAAGATTGGTGACTATTTAGTACGAGAGTTTTGAAGTAGAATTTAATTTCAAACTTAAACATCAGACGAAATTTATCTAACGTAGAAGGTAACGGATTCTATCAGGTTGAGAAGAAAGTGCCTGCGTTTTTTTTAACTTTTCAATTCAGATAAACATATTTCGTCTCAATTTCAAAATTATTAATTAAGATAAACATCGTCAAAATTAATACACTTTTTCCAGCGCAATAAACATGTATTTAAGGCAGTAACGTAAGAAAATCTGTTGTGCCGATGGAGATGGAACGCTGAAGACATTTTTTTTATATCGCTTAGATTTTTGAAGCATTTATCATGCATATATTTAGCGAGATGCTTGAAAAAGGCGTAGTCGTATGGTGAAATATCTGGAGAGTATGGTGAATGAGCCGGGGGTTCGTTGCACAATTCATTCAACTTCTGCAGGTTCGGTTTTAGCAACGTGCGATCGAGTCTTGTCGTGGAGGAGAATTGAGCCTTTTCTCTTTATTAATAGTGGGTGTTGTTATATGATGCCTGTAAGCCGTTTGTTAACAGTATTTCATCGCTGTAACGGTTTCGCCTGAATTCAAAATACCGTGATGGATAAGCTAAGCGTCGACGGTTGTCATAAAGCACCCACTTTTCATCGCTAGTTACAACTCGATCATATACCGGTTATCTTATTTGCGTTAAAAAATGGAAATATGATATTTCACAACGTCATTTACTTTGATTTTAATCAAATTTGCGATGGACCAATTTATTATGCATTTTTTTTGTCTTTCCTATCTCTCTGAAGTTATTGTAATCGCCTAATGCCTATTGCGTCATTCAGAACTGGGTTTGGAATAGTTGTGCTTAAATAAGTTTCAACTAAGGCTTTTAATTGACAGTTGCTAACCTCTAATGGCCGACCATTATTCTCATCACCTTCAAGCCTTTCGTAACAACGACGAAATTTTTTAAGCCATTATTTTGCAGCGCGTTTAGTAGAGGTTCCTAAGGCAAACGCTTCGTTGATATAGAGAGCTAGATAAGGCTGTGTAAATGAATGCAAAATCTCATATCACACTCTTGAATTATAGAG
>NC_136495.1:144716555-144731555 GCF_053919585.1 Euprymna scolopes | reverse complement strand
AAGTTCCCCCGGGTTTTCCTTTCACTTCAGTAAATAATGGTCTTTTGTTATATATATGGCGTACTATTATCCTTATATAGATGATGTTTATGTTTATATATATATATATATATATATATATATATATATATATATATATATATATATATATATAAGTGATAGTGTCTGTGTGTGTCTGTGCGTCTGTGTGCATTTCCCTACGCTAAAACTCTGTCAATTTTAAGCCTACAGATTCGAAATTTGATATACAGGGTACTAAGATTTGGGAAAATCGATGTGATAGGTTTTCGACAGAAATTTGGCGATTAAGTGGTCAATAATCAACGATTTGACTTTGAGGACTCTACCAAACTCCTCCTACAATTTTTGGTCTAAACACGTGGTATTTTAGATATGGATTCCTTGGGCATGGATCTAACTTATTAACTTTACTTGATCCCTAAACAATAAATGTTAAGAGGTCATAATAGGGGTCAACGTTTTAAAAAATTTACCGTTTTTTTCTCAGCATACACCTCAAAACACCTGGGCAACGCCGGGCACCAATTGCTAGTATATATATATATATATATATATATATATATATATATATATATATATATATATATATATATATATATATATATATATATATATATCAGATGGTATGGATTAGTAAAAATTTGTAAAATGCAGGATTTGGTTTGCATACAAAAGTATTTGATGAACCTGCAACTAAGTTAAAGATCTTACTTGATAACAAAAAGTAAAGCGGAGAGAATAGGGTAAAGGAAAAGGTTATTTCCATGAATTGATAGGCTGCTGAAAGGTAAATTATCCAATGACGGTAAAATCCATAAATGTAAATCCTTGAAAGTTAATTCAATTTTTATTCGCACAAGTAAAATCCAGGGAAATTACGTAATTGGAAGATGGTCCAAAATAATCCAAAAGCCGAATTCGTGGAATAATTCACAAATATGTACAAGGACAAGGGAAAAATTCCAATAATATTGATTAAAGAAAAAGAAATTATGCGTTTTACACGGCTGCCGAGACAATGTGTGTTTTTTTATCAAGTAAGACATTTGACTTACTTGCAATTTAATCAAATACTTTTGTATGCAAAATCCGATCCTGCATTTTGCTAATCTAGCCCTATGATGAGAAGGAAAGTATTTCTTCGAAACTCTGTTGATTAAGTGTTTCCTTTTCAGATTAAATATGTTTTAACTAATTTTCAAAGTGTTTTTAACATGTTTTATTAACTATTGGCTCTTATTATTAGCTATACCCCTTAGTTGGTTTTATCGAGCTTTTACCTCCAGCTGCGATTACTTTTTAAATATTAATTCTTTAATATTTATAATATACTTTAGTTTTACCATCTTTGATTGTTTTGGTAAATTTAATTGTAATTTTTTAAAGATGCACTTTCGTAAATAATTTAATTAATGCAAAACGTATCGCAAAAACAACACAAATAACATCTACGTAAATCGCAATATATCCGAACAGTCAGGTAGTTCGACGAGAGGTAAGAGTTTCGGCTTCTTACCATGGGGCCCCGATTTTAAATTACTCTAGATTCAGCCAATATGATGAGTCGTAGACGACGAAACACGTGTCAATGCATAATTATATTTCATATATATATATATATGTATATATGTATATATATATATATATAAATATATATATATATATATATATATATATATAAATATATATATATATATATATATATATATATCCTATTATAAAAATTTACTTGTTTCTGTCTTTGTGTGTAATAGTACATATTTTATGCTCTGGAAAACGCCTCGCCAATTTTGGGTAAATATTACACAAATGTACCTCATGTGCCACGCATTGATATTAGATATGTTTTGTATCGGAATGTCTTGGATGTGTAGCGATAATCAAATTCGAAATAATCTGATGAAAGAAGAAACAGATAGTTTGGACCAATGTTAACACCTTGCACAGCCTAAGATGGCAAATGAGTCTAAGACACTTTATTACAATATAAACTGAAAGACCTAACATTAAAATCAGCAGTGGCTTCCTGGATGTATCAGGTACGTGTTCGAAATGAATGTTTCTGCTTTAGTGGCAGTTGCATCATGATTCTTGACTTATTTATATGACACTTAAATTTAAGTTTTTCTAACAACGCAAGCAGTAATGCCAGGGATATAAAATCAACTGTGTGTAATTTAGTAAATCAATGCCTTGTTGAAAATTAATGTTTTTTTTATCACAATATTATGAAAATAAAACAAAATTTATTTCTTTTTATATTTAAATCATACTCCTTTCTCAGAATTTTGTACATTTTTTTTTGTCATAATGTTTAGCTCGAGAAAAGAAAAAATCGGTGAGTAAAAGTCTGCGTGCTGTATTTATGCGATGTTTTGAAATGCCGGAAATGCATTAGCTACACAATATTAAGGTCAGGGTTCTGGGTCTCAATAAGAAAATGAAAAAGAAAAAAAAATGTACAAAATTCTGAGGAAGCAGTTTGACTCCGAGATATATAAATTATAAAAAAAAAATGTTTATTTTTCATAATATTGCATTGTAATTTTGTTTTAAAACGTATCTTATACGTATTTTATTTTCAATTTAAATGCAACGCTTCTAGCATGAAATTCGCAACTCTGATTGTTTAATATATATATACATATATATATATATATATATACATATATATATATATATATATATATATATATATATATATATATATAAAGTTTAAAGTTTAGTGGTTAAAATTAAATTCTGAGAATCAAAATATAGAGGCATAGATTCGAGTTTTTAATACATTGTTCGACAAAAGGAATATATAGAGGGGGGTTATGTAAAAATCCATTATTAAAACTAGTTGGATTAAGGAAATTAATATATCTTTCTTCTATATATTCGTTTTGTCAAACAATAAATTCTTAATTTTAATATATGTGTCTAAATTTTGATTTTCAGAATTTAACTTTAACCATTACACTTATATATTGCTCTTTTCTTTAATGTTGTGATCCTCCTTTTTGGCTAGGATCACTCTGAAAGTAATATCTATCAGTGTATTTGTTCTGATGTTAATCTGTGTCTTATCTCGCTTATACATATATTTATATATATATATATATATATATATATATATATATATATATATATATATATATGGTAATTAGCAAAAACCTGACAATTCCTCAATAGTATTGTAGAGCAAATATATGTTTCATTTTCTTATTACCGTTTTATCTGCTTAGTTAAACATGACTTCTAATATAATTTTCCCAATCATAATGAACATTTCCCTAATGTCTGATGAAGTTACTGGATCGTTAATATAATTCGGTAACCGAAACATGTGTAACATAGAAAATAAAACGGTAATAAAAAATAAAACACACACACACACGCATATATATATATATATATATATATTTATATATGTGTGTGTGTATTCAAATGAAAGTAGATGTTTCAGTGCTTAAACTGTTTAACGATATTAATTAATGAGTTATATTTGTGAATTTTGTGCCATTATTTATAAAACACGGTAAATAAAAACGCATACGCATATGCATTTATACATATATAGATATGTGTCTGTGCGCGATAGCGCGCACGAGCGTGTGTGTATGTGTGTGTGTGGGTTTGTGTGGGTATGCGTGTGTGTGTGACAACTTTAAGGTGTCCATAAAGCTCAATACTAATTGTTTTGCAAGTGTGAGGATAAACAGATGTGTAATATATGACGCATCCTAGTTCGAGCGAACAACTCAAGCCCCCAATGGATATTTACGTAGACCTTACTACAACGGTGTAAGCGGTCATTTACTCATCGTTCAGTTAACGGCTATCCGGGGACTTGTCTGTGCCATGGACTCAGTATGAGAGACGGTACCAAGCAATTGATGCCTGTGTGCCCACGGACCGAAAAGCCATTGACCAAAAAAGAATGAATAATAGATGACAATATATGTGAAGGAAATAAAAATGTCCGTTTGACTAAAAAGAACAGAAATTGCAGCGATTTTTATTATGTGACGGGACGAATGGGCCACGAGGGAATTGAAGGGTTGTCAACGTCATTTTTTTCACCTAATGTGGATTTTCTCTCTTTTTCTCTCTGACGTACATAGATTTAAACACAACCATACCGAGATATTTATAATTTTGTATTATATATATCTTTTAGATAGTGCTCACTATTTTAAGATATACTTCACAATACTATTTAATATATTTATGTTTAGATTAAATAAAACAGGTTCTAAACAAGTCGATATCGAACCTAGTAAGATAAAGTATACAGATATAACGATTATTGCAAACATTTACGTTCTTGTCATTTTATAACATAAGAAAACACTTTCACATCATATATATATATATGTGTGTGTGTGTATGTGTGTGTGTGTCTGTGTGTGGACATATATATGTGTGTGTGTGTGGGTGTATGTATGTTTCGGAGGTTATTACTTTATTTTTGTATAATGTAATAAAAATACATCTATGTGATTTATAGATCACACATTATTTTTTCATAATATGTATTAACTGCGTGGTATGTTATATATATATATATATATATATATATATACATACATATATATATATATATGTATATATACATATATATATAATAAAAGCATCAAACCATTCTTAAGAGATTATATCGAAAATGTTATATATATATATATATTTATATATATATAAGTATATATATATATATATATATATATATATATATATATATATATATATATATATAATCGTGTTTGTGCCACAAACTTTAGTGTCGACATTTCCACGATTCAAACAGGTCGCAACCGCCTTTCCAATAAATAACCCTAGAAACCATTTATATTACATCCTTAAAAGTTTTCCTTGCAAACAAGTAGAAAACCTTTTAGGACTTAATGATTTATTTGTGTTATTTATTTATTTATTTTTAATTATACTTTTACTCCTCTGCTATATTAATGGCAATATTTGTTTAATCGTAATTTTAACAAAATTTAGCTCCGTTGAGCCAGGAACACAACAGATTTAGGTAGCCTTTTTAATTTTTATTGTAAAAAATTAAACAAGTATCTGGGTCTTTATTCGGTCATTTTATAATTTTGTATCTTAAAAAATATTTCATATATGTATACATACACTCTATATAAATATATATATATATATATATATATATATATATATATATATATATATATATATATATATTCATCTTTATATATGTACATATCTTGCTACTATGTGCAGACTATTTGGATAATCATTGATTACATCCGGCAAGAAACAAATTAATTAACAAAGTTAAAACTTTTTTTTTTAGAAGCGAGAAAGATTTTTCATGTCTTCATGATCTTATGAATTTAAATCGAAGACTGAACTATAATTGCTTTCATCAATTAATGACAACCGGTATAAGCAAAAGAGGGGAGAAGTTTAACTAGTTTGTTTGAAGGAAGATATGTGTAAGATTAGAGGAAGTTAAAAGAAGTAGGAGGGAATATACAGGAGTTTTTTTTTTAATTCATTAAGAAAGAAAGGAAAATTAAGAAGTAAAATGGTAGTACAAATAAATACAGTTGAAGACAAGCGACGAATGACAAATAGGATGTCCAGAAGCGATATTTCATATTTAAGTCCTTCTAAAGATATATAGACCGAACTCAGGTAATTTTTTTTTTATTTACGCTTACTTTTTTGAATATATGTGTATTATACAAACACACACCCACATATATATGTGTGTGTGTGTTTGTATAATATATATATATATATATGTATATATATATATATATATATATATATATATATATATATATATATATATATATATATATATATATATACCATATTCCTACCGCAGCCATATAGTGAAATGCCCTGATTGATTTAATCTACCACTAACAACTTAATAAACCTATATTAACAATTTCCTACTTAAACCAAACGACACAGATTACTTTAACATCTGAATAAAATAAATGTTCTTATCTTAATTGTTAACTATTCTTATTTTCTAACATATACGTGAACAATATAAAGACATTTAAATAAATATAGCAATTAAATAAAAAGAATTACCGAAGAAATGTCGTATTTTTATAAATATATGTATATATATATATATATATATATATATATATATATATGTGTGTGTGTGTGTGAGTGTGTGTATGTGGGGGGTTTACACTATTTAACACACACAATACTTCGTTATTAAATAGTGGATTGCGACTAGACAACTTTTAATTCAAAACAAAATCAGTTAAAGATCCTTTGATACCAAGAGGGAAGCATGATTTCTAATCGTAGTTGGTAACTTTCATGAAAACATCGTTTAGCAAAAGAGTATTATACGGTTTTATTTTATGCCATTTTTAAACATATATATATATATATATATATTTATTAGTACAGTTGAGAAAAAACAGTAAACAAATATATTTATATATATATATGTATATATATATATATATATATATATATATATATATATATATATATATATATATATATATATATATATAATTGAATGCTCTTAGTTCTATGTCCTGTTCTAAAATTAATTCAGTTAATCTATTAAATAGTAATCCATATCAAACACATTATCATATATCTGTTACGGAAGAGTCCATGTATTTTATATTTGGACATCTTATTAGTAAGCTTAAACTTGGAAATATTTTTTGTATATTAAAAATAATGTGGGGTTTAAACCAAGTTTAAAAAGGATTAGATAAATGTGGATTGATTTAAAGCATCAGTTAACGTTTTCATCCCTGAAATTTTTCATTGCATTTTGCAATCATATATTTAATCATTAAATGTGTTTATGGTTTAGCAAATACTAATCCCCACCAAAATCTTAAAATGGGTAACATTATATAAAGCTCTAATTATTAATTGACTTGTAAAGAAAGAGAATTTTACGCAAAATGACATCTCTGTAAAAATTCATAATCTGCAGTCTGGCTAGACTATATATATATATATATATATATATATATATATATATATATATATATATATATATATATATATATATACATATATATATATATATATTGTATGTACATATATACATATATGTGTTTTTTAAAACAGTGATCACCACATCAAGGCCCAGAAGCCACTCAGGGATAAGGGTTATTGCAAGTACATAACGTTAGTGTGGAGATTTGATGAAGTGTTTACTTAGGGGGCGGTTCATTAGGAATTTGTTAACGTTGGACTTGAAGACATCCAAGTTGTAGTCCGGTGGGAAGCAGGCAGACGGAAAAGAGTTCCATAGGCGTGCAGTTCTAAGAAAGAAACTTTGTTCATGGAATCCGCGTTTTGATTTAGACACAGATATAGAGTGAGGAAAATTTTTCACAGTGGATTCAGCTAGACGGTTTTTTTCGTGAAAGATTGGCGAGGGAGGACAAGAGATTGGAGTTCAGACGAGCACCTGCCATGGAATATATATCTAATGAGTATGACAACTATCACGAATAGGAAATGATAATCCACATATAAATATAAGGGGAGAGAAAAGTAGAGAAAACATGGAGTGGAGAAACATCACAAATATATCTCTTCAATTTGCCAAAAAGGTCCGGGTTGTTCACAAACCATTTCAGCCTACAGAGAGAGGGTTTAAAGCGTGCAATAGAGACCGATACGAGGTTTTTTTTTTCAAATGACTACTCGATCGACCTCGAAATAAAATTGAACAAAAGTCGTCCTTATAAGCCTGCCCACATTTATATATATATATATATATATATATATATATATATATATATATATATATATATATATATACATATATATATGTATACATATACACATATATATACATATATATATATGTATACATATACATATATATATATTATATTATATATTAAACAAATTTTATCACATAAAAGACGAAAAATAAAAGTTACATATAATTTTATATTATAATATGTCGAGTACGGAAAAGACTAAGAGAGAACACCATTTTTGTGTCGTGGCATTTCTAAGCTTAATTGTTCTCACAAGATGAGGAGACATATCGGGCGTCTATTACATATTGATTAAAGAGGGCTTAAGGACATTGAAATCAGATATTAATTGAAATATTATTAAAACATTCAACGGTAGATATGTATGAGAATAAAATAAAATATGACTAAAAAAAGTAAATTATGCGCCCGTGAATAGAAAATAAACACTCATAAGCAAGACATAGTAAAAAGTAAATAATGTGGCCCATAAAAATGAACAGACAATTAAACAACAAAATAAATAGGACAGAACGTAGATCTAAAAACTATAAAAATAGACGAAATAAAAGCAAATAAAAAATATACATAATAAGCAAAAAAGCATATAGACTCGTAAAGAGATAATATGATAAAACACGAAGGAAAGCTCTTTAAAAAATCTACGACAAAGTCCTTATAATTTTCCGAAAGTTAAAAAGCCAAAGTTGTTTCTACAAAAATAGATGGTAGAGCAAAATGGATACTGTTACAAATTTAAAGGTTTATTATAAGCAATAGTAAAATACTCGTTCAAACCTCGCAAAAATTCCCGTCAAAATCCCTGCACAATTGTCCTAAAAATCTTAGTAAATTTTTAAAGTATACTGTTTGTAAAGAGTAACATTCTTTAAAAGAACCTTTGTTAAATGTTGAGACATTCTGTTGAACAAAGATGGTGGTGGAGAAGCAGTGCTGTCCCGATACTCAATGAAAAGTAATCGCTAGTAACAAAGATGGCAGACAAGAATAAAATGTTGTCCGTGACGTAGTTAACAGCGAACTGATTGAATCCAGAATTCGACAATTTTTTTTAGTAACTTTGGAAGATTTCATTGATTGGTTAGCCCAACAAGTGGTTATGAAAAGGATCGTCGAAATAATTGGTCTCATGTCCCCCATTAAGAATCAAAAAACATTTCACAACGTTAAATATCAATCTGCAGAATAGTTAGACGAACTGGGAGAATGTTCATCTAATCAGGGTGAATATAGATATCGGATATGAGTTGGGGCATAAAAAGGGCGTGATGTATCTCGTAGAAACAAAACAATGAGAAGCTGACAAATTCCGTTGTAACAGAATTACATTGAATTAAAAATAGCTATTAAATATTTCTCCAAATGGAAAAGCCTTATATACGACCTCATAATCAATCGAAATTAAAGTTTATATTGAAAGGAAAATATCTATGAACTGCCGGATTTATAAAATTTATATTAAGAAAACTTATCACCTTTACATGGGGACAATAGAAAAGTGTTATCAAATATTGAACACAGAATAAAGAAATAAAGAAAAAACAAACCATCATATAAATAAATTAAATAATATTATAAAACAGTGAAAGAAAGTAAAGTAACGTAAAACCTTGTTTAAAATTAACACGAAATAGAATATACTAAATGAACAATGAGGAATTCAACAATATGAAATATAATGACAGAAAATGAAAAACCAGAGAGCAAAACGGGGTTTGGAGACTTGTCAAAAAGCAGGAAAATGTTACGAATATGATATGGTAAAGAGTGTTGATAAACGTAAGAAAACAATTCCCCGTAAGTAGACAGGAGAGCATAATACAGAAAAAAAGCCGAGGAGAATAGAATGTTGATAGTAGTTAAAAACGTGTAAAAAAAAGTGAAGACAAACGTATTTTAAGAAAATACATTTAAAACAGGAAATATATGGAAAAGTGGACAACACGTACGTATACTTAAGAACATGTATATATATATATGTATATATATATACATATATATATATATATATATATATATACAAATGTAAAAGCAACATTTCAGGTGAAGAACGTAGAAATAAGAGACAATTACTGTACATCTATACAAATTCAAATATAAATATATGAAATTATAAGAAATAATTAAAAGCTAATTTAAGCTATATTTATGTTTCATATATTTAAAATATGTTTAATATACATACATATTAATATATATATACATATATATATATATATATATATATATATATATATATATATATATATATATATAGAGAGAGAGAGAGAGAGAGAGAGAGAGAGAGAGAAAGAGAGATAAAAGGAGAGGGAATGTGAGAGAGAGGGAAAGAAAGATAGAATGAGAGAGATATTGAGAGAGAATGAGAGAGAGAATGAAACAGAGAGGGAGAAAGAGAGAGAGCTTGAGATAGAGCAACACACAAACAAATATACACAGGCGACAAAAAGACAGTCCGCACTTTTAATTTTTTTCAAAATCTGGAAATTTAAGCTAAATTTATTGTAACCTTTTCAACAAAATATACCTCACCAGATTGGCCTTTTATTCTTTATATCTTTTAGTTAATAGTTAACTTTTAATTGAAATATTCTCTTGTCTCCGTCAATTTATATAAAAACAAAAAATCAAATTGTAGAGGCAAAAAGAAAGCCCGCACATTGGAAAATTATTTTTTAATTGTAACTTTAGGACATAAATGCAACAAAAACACAACAATAACACACGGAACTAGTAGCATAGCCCTTCCTCAATTTGACAGCCTGCTATCTTTTGGGAATTCCTTGAATGAGACTGCAGCAATGCTCCACTCCAGGGAATGGGCATCACACTTTTCTTTAATTTTTGTCCAAAGTTATTCCAAATATGAAATTTTATCATTGCGTAGCTGTTGCTTGATTTAATGCGATACGTTTTCGATACGATTGAGGTTTGGAGATTGTGCAGGAAAATCAAAACACTGAATATTATGCTCTTCCAGGAACCTCTTGACATTGCCAGCTGTGTTAATGGGAGCATTATCCTGCATAAAGATGGGATTGTCGTCCGAGTTTCGACCAAAGTAGGGTAGGAAATAGAACTATAGGCTCTGGACCATTGGTATTAATAATGCCCCACACCAGACCTGAACCTCCATCACGAGCATTGAAAACGAGATTCTTGGATTAAATTCTTCGTCTCATATGGACGTACTGCCTACCATCACTGCCTAGCCCACTGAACTTGTTATTGCCTCTAAAAAGTATTTTGACTTATATGAAGAGTCATGATTTCATGTCGTCTGACGAAGTCCAGACGGCGCTTTCTGTGTTTTACCGAAATCATTGGCTTGCGTCTTGCAACATATCCTCGCAAATTGTTGCTTTAATGTAGTCTTGACAGTAGAAAGAGAGTAATTTTAAACAATATTGCACTGTTGTTAGATTTGAGGAGCCGTGTCAAATCTGTTTCTTAGGCTGCGGATCTTGACAGCATTGTGTTCTCTGTTAGAAGTAAGTCTAGTACGACCAGATTTAGGAACATCACGAACAATGCCGGTGTTTGGTGCTTTTGCACAGTCTTACATACCGATTTCTCATCAAATTTCAATCTGTGGCCGATTTCCCGATTGGATAAACGAGAAACGTTGAGATAAATGAGCTCCTGACGATAACTAAAAAATAGTCGTGGCATATGAACTAAATGTTACGTTGTATAACCTGGTACAGCAACAATTACGCTTAGAGATGCTTTGTTGCCTGTTGGTGGATATTTTAAACTGATTTAGCGCGATACTTTAAGCTGGCTTTAAGTGAATTTATTGCTGCGGATTTTCTAATTGCCTCCTCAATTTGACGTTATTTATTTAAATTCATGTAAATACTAGAATATTCCAATTAAAAGTCAAATATGAACAAGGAAAACTATAGAGGAATAAAAAGCAAATCACATGAGGTAAGGTTTGTTTAAACAGTTACATTAAATTTAGCGTAAATTTGCAGTTTTTGAAAAATATTGCAAGTGCGGATATTCTTTCTGCAGACACTATATGTATATATACACACACACATTTATATATATATATATATATATATATATATATATATAAATATATATATGCATGTATGTTAGTGTGTGTGTGTGTGTATGTGTGTGTGTGTGTGCGTGTGTGTGCACTCAACGCGACCGAGATTTTTTTTTTTTTTTTAATATAATAAAGCCAATCGGGATAAATGCGTCTTAGGATGAAATATTGTTTTGTACTGTGAATATTTCCTCATCAGAATATAAGAACAAGCTATTCCCCTATTTAGTCATAGTTTAGTAGTCCCTATTTTAGTTTAATCACATTTATTCCAGGAATTTTAAGTTTGATATATTCTTAATTGAATTTCTTATTGTATCAATATGGGTTCTTCCTTGTTTCCTAGGGCATGCTGTGAGATTATAAATCGGGAGAATATAGCTGAGTAGAGTATTATAACTTTTATAGCATTTCAATAATATATTAATTCCAAATTAAAGTTAATACGATCAGGTTTATTGTACTGTTAAATGTATTTCTACGACATTTTAATGTAGGTAATATTGATTAAGTTATGTCTTTTACGTGGTTTAAAAGATTTAATATTCAGATACATTTGAAGATTTTCATGCACAAATCTGAGTCTACTTTTAAACCTTACAATATTTATAGCTTAAACTATGATGAGTTTTTAAAACCTTCAATAAGATGTGTAATAATATATCACCTAATGATTAGATAAAACTGGTAGTTTTTTTTTTAAAAAGTCTTAACTATTAGCCAAATAGTTCAAGTGTTTATGTAGTAGACATAATCGACATGTACCAATCACTTGTTTCACACAGACCCACACGCATATATATATATATATATATATATATATATATATATATATATATATATATACATGTGTGTGTGTTCAAGTCCAACGGTAACAAATTCCTAATGAACCGCCCCCTTAAGTAAACACTTTATCAAATCTCCACACTAACGTAATGTACTTGCAATAACCCTTATCCCTGAGTGGCTTCCGGGCCTTGATAAGTGGTGACATCTGTGTAATATATATATATATATATATATATATATATATATATATATATATATAATTTACAGAAGGTTTTAGATGAGACAAGTCATTGGAACCGTCGGTTTCAAACCCGGCAATTAGAGACCGTTTTTGATATCCATATCAAGATCTCCTAAGCCAATACTTGTCTCAGAGATTAATATTGGCCGAGGAGATGTTGATATCAGTATCAGAAACGGTACCTTATTATGGGGTTTAAAACAAATCGTGTCAATGACTCCTCTGATCTAAAACTTTGGCTGAACAAAACAAATATTACCCTGTTAATTTCGCATTTTCCTAATAAGTAAGCACTCTGCTGGTCCCCCCCCAATACTATATATATATATATATATATATATATATATATATATATATATATATATATATATATATATGTGTGTGTGTGTGTGTGTGTGTTTGTGTCATTCATGTTATCAAAGATCTATCTCTTTAAGATTAAAAAATGCCCTTTCGCCTTCTCTGAATCTTTTGCAGACTTTCACTGGATCCTTTCCATCACTTTCTATTGAAACATAATTTTTTATATTTCTCCCATTATTTCCACTATTTTCTCTTATTCTTTCTAATGAATTATCTCTATTTCTCCATTTGTTGTGCTATTAAATACGATTAAGTATCATTAATCGCCAGACTTTTGTAATACACTTTCACAAATATTTCCCTAATTTTATACGTTACACTCTTTAACTCTTAAACGATTTTTAAATTGTCTTTTATAAATTTTAGTCACTATTTCTTACCACTAAGATATTTCGTTCGTGGTTTCGTGTTTTACTTCTCTCATTTTAGTTTCTCAAAACGTTTCGTACTTTCTTTTTTTACGCAGGCATCACCATATTATCGAGGCCAAGGGGTACTCGAGGATGAGGGTTAAAGAGTGTACAGTAGAAATTGGACAATATGGTAATCAATTCGGTAAATTTGTTAACTTGTATGGAACGGCTCATCAATAACTTGTTTACGTTAAACTTGAAGACAACCATATTGTAGGCAGTCGGAAAGCAGGAAAACGGAAGACAATTCCACAGGCGTGCAGTTCTTAGAAAGAAGCTTTGTTCATGGAATCTACGTTTAGGTTTAGGTACAAACAAAGAGTGGGGGGAATTATTGATAATGTTTTCAACTATACGAGTTTTTGTTGTGAAAGTTTGGTGAGGGGGGCATAGACTCAGTTGAACACTTTTCATACATTCCTTTTATTTACTTTTTATCATACAAACTAACACATCGTCATGTTTTTTTTCTTTTTAGATATGTTTAATTTTTCTATTTCTTTTTCTCGCCTAAATATATAACGCCCCCCCTCTCTTTTTTATTTTCGCTATTGTTTCCATATTCCTTTTCTTTTTCCTTCAAGCCTTAATGTTCCTTTGTTGAATTTCAACAATGAACCGTTCCTTTATTACCTGCATATCCCATTTCAACTATGTTCGATCGAAATATGGCGACACGCTCTAGCGATCATATTTCGGTATTAGTTCGCTTTTGATTTATTAATTTATTTATAAAGCAGTTATTGTTTATATATCCTTTTATACGTGTGTTTACTGGGAATTCTATTCGAACGTTTTCTTTCCCACTATATTCATCTTATTTCTTTTGTTTTTTCATTGTTTTAAAAACAAGACCAGTATGTTAATTTACCAAATTAAACTTCAGTTCTAATCTGTTTTTCATATCTCCAGGATATTTTTCATGACTCAACGCAACATTGACAGATTTGAAGTCATCAGCTGTCTCCCTGCCTGTCTGTCTGTCTGTCTGTCTCTCTGTCTATATATATATATATATAGCTATATATATATACATATATATATATATATATATATATATATATATATATATATATATATATATATATATATATATATATATATATATATATATATTAGTGGCGGGACGATTCCAACATTTTTCCCGATTCCGATACAATTACCGATTCCGTTCAAAATTTCTGATTGCGATTCAATTCGCGATTCCGATTCCGATACTTTTGATATTTATAAATATTTAATTAGATATATGTTTATTTTTTTTGTTTTGTTTTATTTTTGTCGTGAATTTTCAAATTATTACATAAATTCCCAGGTAATTTCCGGGTATATTCTTTCTCAAATGCGATT
>NC_136495.1:144624055-144711555 GCF_053919585.1 Euprymna scolopes | reverse complement strand
ATATATATATATATATATATATATATATATATATATATAAACAAATGTAAGAAGGGAGTATCTAAAATGTTATCGTTCATAATGATTTACGACAGATAAAGAGAAATATGGAAGAAGCCTTTGCTTTGCACATTTATATTAGTAGATTAGGAAAATGTGTGCAAATTCGACGAGAAGACGTGTTAATTTATTGTGTATGTGTTTCAGGAGAGTCGTATTATTAAAGTCAAAAATAGTGATCATTCTCAAGTATGTGACCGAAAATAGCATTAAGTGTATTTTTATTTTTCACATCTATTAGTGTTCATATAACCTCATAACAAGGTTATGTTGCGTTTCCCCTATGTGTACTTTGCCACAAATAAAGCACGTTTTTGTAGTATATTCCGGCTTTGATCTTAGTTTTAGTGTAAGATACATATATATTTGTTTGATCTCTGATGCCGAGGAGGTATTTGTGTTATATTTGGATGCCGATATGTTTAAATTCTTCTTAATTGCGTTGGGGTTATTGCTAATTAGTAGGATTAATTATCTGTTATGTGTTTGGTTATTTTGGGGATGTCTTGATTCTGGATACAGGAAATGTTTAGAGCTTTTCTTTTT
Source organism: Euprymna scolopes (assembly GCF_053919585.1). Taxonomy (NCBI): domain Eukaryota; kingdom Metazoa; phylum Mollusca; class Cephalopoda; order Sepiida; family Sepiolidae; genus Euprymna; species Euprymna scolopes. The sequence continues at coordinate 144,710,949 of NC_136495.1, read as the reverse complement.
GCGTTATGCAAAAATATAGATGTTATTCTAAATTGTTAAGGTTCATTTGTATATTTTACTGGCAATAACTTTTGTTTTTAAATTAAAAGCAATTATAATACCTCTTTTTACTTTATCACTGTGGTGTGAGTAGAAGTGTATATAATCATTTTTATTAGTAACTTTGCGATAGAACTGAGAGGTTAGTCTCTTATTATTATTCATTAGATTGATATCTAGAAAAGATATGGACTAGTTATTTTCTTTTGAAATTGTAATTTATGGTAGGTTTAATTTAATCCATTTTATTAATAATGTTTTCTTTATTGGATGGTTTGGCGAGAGAAATTAAAATGTCGTCTATGTACCTATACCGACACTGGCCTTTTAGGCACGTTTACTTAATTCCTTTGTATTAGTTTAATTATTTGTTTTGAATTAATATTGTTTTAAATAAAATATTTATCGTTTTTCCTTCAAATAATGTACTCTTTCAAATTAGTACAAACAGAATATTTTACGAAAAAATATTTTACTTAAAATAGTTAAAATAATTTACTTATATGTATTATTATTTCTAAATAAGTAAATTAATGTTTAAGTGCACGAAAATTCATATAACAAAAAATGACACAATGAAATGTTTATCTTCAATTTAAATATTGTACATAATCGTGAAATTTATAAACGTGAACTTTAAAATATTGATGAATTGCCAAATTAAATGTGTTACGTTTATTTGTTATGGCTTTTGAATAATGATTTTCTTCACCCCTTTTTATGTCTTGCAGAAATGTGTTTCTAACTTAAAATGAAATTTGTTTTGTAAAGTATGTGGTCTTTATCGTTGACGAATTTGTTTTTCATCGCGACAGTATTTAACTTAGCTTTCTCAAATGTACATGCTGAAAATTATGAATTCTTTTACTGCAATATTTTATTTTATACTAGCATGGATGCCCCGCGTTGCCCGGCTGTTTGGATGTTGGTGTTGAGCAAATAAAAAAAGTAGGAGGAGGAGGCCAGGCTCGAACCCGTACCGCGTAAGAGGAAAAGAACGGGAAGAAACCTGACGTTTTTGCTGTTATGAGCACCGTAAAACCGGAATTGATGTAGGTTTAATTAATGCTTAACAATCGAAAAAGGGGGATGACTTTCGAAAATATCGGCGAAAAATGTGACCCCTTCCTGTAGAAAGGTGCCCAGTTTTTAGTTGATTTTTTCGGTATTTATCGTCTGAATGGTCGGGCTTCAAAAACGATATTGATCTTGTGAAAATCCGTCGCGTCTATCGAAAGTTTTAGGCAGACATACAAACATACATACATGCATACATACATACATTTATATATTGGTAGCTCAAATTGTCGACCCAAACCGATTAAAAAGCTTGCCCTATCTTTGAATAACCTTTGTGTAAAATTTCAAATGTTTAGACCAGACATTGTCTGAGTAATTTGGTAGAACCCACAGAGGTAATGTTATATTTAACTATGATCCCTATTATCCCCCTTAACATTTATTGTATTGGACTCAAATCAAGTTATTCAGTTAGATCCATGGCTAATATCTAAGGAACCTATATCTTAAGTTTCATGTGATTATACCCAAAATTCGGTAATTGTCGAAGGAGTTTTGTAGAGTTTTCAAACGTCAATTGTTGAACCTTTACTCTTTAACAGCAAACTTACTAGCCGTAAACGGATTATAAAGGTTTTCTCAAATCTCAGTACACTGTATATCAATTTTTGTGTCTGTAGACTGAAAATTGACAAAGTTATTGCGTAGGGAAATGTACACAGACAGACCGACAGGCACAGACTCACATACAGATATACACTTTCATATATATATATATATATATATATATTTAGTTGACTATTTTAAGCTTTTCTGTATTAGTCATATTAGATCTGATTAGGTTTTCTTCTTATAAAGTAATGCATAAGGGAGTTGATATTACAATGTGTCGCATAGAGGATATAGAAAATAAGCCGTTTTTTAGAAGATTGTATTAAATATACACATTTTTTTCTTCATTTTCTCTTATAAATATTGCATTTATTTCTATGAAAATTAATAATTATAATGTTACTATATCGTAAAATTTAAAATGCACAAACCTTACATTGTGTCATATACGCTTATATGCAAAACAATTTAATTATAGAGTATTCGCTTTTAGAAATCTAAAAATAAAACAACTACTATAGTTCATTTTTTTCTTGCAATAATCGTAAATAACAAAATAATCAATACCTCTCAATTTTGGAGTAAATTCGTTTTTATTTCTATGAATGTACTGATGATGAATGAAAGGTGTGCTTATTTAAAGTGGTAAAATCGCAATGTTTGTTCATAAACACAATTAAAGTTGAACTACATTGCATTAAAGAAACTTAATTATTTATTTCCACATATCTATTTTTGTCTCTTGGTCAAACAAGACAATTGCCGGTTATACTGCATTAGTTCAAAATGTGTAATTCGACATAAATATATGTCGTTACTAAAAAAATATCGTTCTTTAATTTATTTAATACTTGTTTAGAATTGGAGAGTATATGGTGTCAGCGGAATATATTTTATTTAATAAACGTATTTGGTCATTTTTTGGGGTTTTTTTTTTGGTTTCATTGCCGGAAATAAAACAGAAATATATGAATTGCTTGGGATATATAATACGAAACTATCTAAACATATATTAAATCTTAAAATACGTATTTCGTTTCGATTTTATTTGAAAATTACTTGCACGTAAGAAGGTAAGTTTTAACTGGTTTCTTCTCAAAAAACGGACAAAGGGAGTTTCTGTTTCATTTTAGCTTTAATCAAGATTCATATTATAAGAGGACCCTCAATAAATATTGGCCCTCTAAACAAAAGAAAAATATGATTTACAATGGGCGTTTATTTATGGGTGTTCTCTATTTACACTTGCTCTGTTATTTTTTTTATTACTCTCGTTAGACAATAAGAAAGAAGTGGTTCATCTGTCGCTGGCGATAAATATGGAAATACATGAATTAAAATAGAATAGCTTAAAAATGTAGTGTAAAATAAAATATAAAAAAATGTATGATAAGTGAAAGAGTGATGAAATGAGAGATTAGTTTTGTCGAACTGTCAAAACAATGGTTGAAATTCCGCATAAAAATAGCCTCTCACATTTGGCAGACTCTGCAGCCGTCGCCATAGCGGAAGTCAAACAATAAATATGGTTTCAACCAGTGCACTATGACAAGTTGAAATTTTGTCAACATGTTTAAGTTGCAACTATACATCTATGAAAGAGACTCCGTCTGTTAGTTAACTACCTAATATACATTGCTGTAGGTTGTAAAACTATGGATATAACAGTTGGATGAGCATATCATTCAAGGTGTCTAGGTGTTAAGCTTTTCGGTAGTGCGTTATTTCAATGTTCTGTTTCTGTCGGGCTGTTATGATACAGTTTATTGCTTAACTTAACCGTGACACAAATAGACGTACAAATATATATATATATATATATATATATATATATATATATATATATAAGTTTTATTATTAAAGTAAAATTCTGTAAATCTAAATATACACACGTATATCTAAGTTAAGAATTTATTGTTTTAAACAAAGAAATATATAGAGAAAAATTGTTTATTTCCTTAATCCCTGGATTTTCAATAATGGCTCATATCATCAGAGGAAATGAAATGCAATAAGCAAAATGTTCAGCTATGAATAAACAAGTAGTTTTGCTTTTCATCACACATATTGAAAATGTTATTTGAATGGTGAATAAGAGTCATAGAAAAAGGATTCCATACAACCTGGGCAGTCCATTATCAGAATGATATCAATATTTTCCGGGATATTACTGCCAGGTCGGAGGAGTAGTGATTCAGGGAAAAATCAGTAATCCGATAAATCAAGAATGTTTGGTTGTCCCATACTGTTATTTCGAAGGGCATACGAAATGGTATTTTTCATCGGCATATATATACACGTTCGTAGAAGCAATTATCTCCCTTATATATATATATATATATATATATATATATATATATGTGTGTGTGTGTGTGTGTGTGTGTGTTGTCGAAATATATTTTATTCACTTATATTTCCTTTTTATATATTATAATCCTTATTTAAGAAGCTCAATGAAATTACAGGTCACTTAATAAATGATTGACAAAATTCTATATTCCAAATTTCATTATGTTGAACATCTTACAATATATTCCTTTAATTCATTTGAAAATTACAATTTTGGACGGTTTCTGTTTCGTAGCAGAACATTATTATATCAATATATGGATCTATTTTGCCCTTAACTAATCGGAAGATATAGATATAGTCAGTCAGTGAATCAATGGGTTGATTGTTTCTATTTCCTCTGGTGAGGTAAGGGCAAAATAGATACACTGATTGATATAATAAATTGTAAGATGGTCAACATAATGAAATTTAGAATATATACCTATTTCATTCATTCATTATATATATATATATACATATATATATATATATATATATATATATATATATATATATATATATATATATATATATATATATATATATACCAATTAGAAAAGTAGTTCATCCAAGTCATGAAAATTGATAACAAAAATGTTTTTACTATAGGCTTAAAAATAAATGTACAAGATTTAATTTGAAATTTATTTATCCTCAAACTGCACTTTTATAAATTTTACAACCTGAGGTATAAAACTTTAATTTAAATTGAATCAAAACATTACCTTGGATTTATTTGATGTAATTTACATTCTGTTGCACTTTTTTAAAAAAATCAATGACAATTTTATAGCTATATCATTAATTGCAAGAGGAAAGAAAATGTTTTTAAATTGCAACAAAATGTACATTACATGAAATAAATCCAAGGTAACTTTTGATTCAATTAAAATTAAATTTTAATACCTTGTATCTTATCTCCATAAGATTATATTTTTAAGCCCTCCTTCTCTCTATTTCAGTTTTTTATTTATCCTCACATCACAACTCATTTTTGCAACCCACTCTTTGTATTATTACAAGTCTGAATATTGTTCCTGTTTTAGTTTGTATTTTTCCTCACACAACAACTCATTTTTTGCACACACCCCTCGTTGTAATACAGGTCTGAATAATAAGAAAATCTGATTTTTTTAACAAAAACTTTAAAATAAATTTTTTAGATTAATTTTTTCAAAACTTCTTTCAGAATAAAAAAAATCTTGAAAATTTTATGAGGAGCATATTTCATATAGGTTTCATTAACAAATATTCAGTACATAACGAGAAAAATAAACATGGAAATTTCGAAAGAAATGTATAACTGGTTACGGTCAATAGTATCCCTAGCCGGCGAAAGTCTTTGTTATTGTTATTCTATTATTATTATTTAAAACATTTTGTTCCTGCTCTTTCGCACGAGCACTAATATATATATATATATATATATATATATATATATATATATATATATATACGTGTGTGTGTGCGTGTGTGTATGTGTGTGTGCGTTTATTATACACGCGCTAATTATATTATTCCTCAGAAGAGAAAGTTTTTTTTCAACGCATTCAACCACGAAGATAATTTTATCCATTCATACATGAAAAAAGTTGGCTGTGTTTGTTTGATATACTCAACTGTTTTTTGTTCATTATATGAATTAAATTTCTGTATACTGACATGTGTTTCAAGAACATTTGTACATAAATAAATATTACTCCTATCGTACTGTAAATGAAGACTAGTTCTGATGAAATCTTATATTACTGTTTAATTATCAAATCGAACTTTTCATTAACTATAATTATCGGGACATTTAAAGCAAGAGTTTGTAAAAATATGTGAATGTTAGAGATAATGGGCAGAATTTGACGTACGTACTTGTTCGATGTAATTAACTTTATAAATTTTCTTCAATTCACATTTAAATAAACAGTAGCAAATTATATAATATATAAGAACTGTGTGTAACAAGATGATAGTTTCATACACCAAAATTTTAATTACAACAAAAATGTAAATTTATATATTCTTTAAAACATAACATTTGCAATCTTTACTGCATTTTAACAATATTACTTATAAATAATTTTTATTTTACGACAGTAATATTTAAAATGTTTTGTCATAAATTTACTTTGCTTTGATTTTACTGGGGTGGCCGTGATAAGGGTGTATATTCGTTATTGTCTCGCAATAAAAACATTCATTCTTGAATGTCCTTAATGCATAATGCAGCTTTTCTTATGAAAATAGTTTACAGAGACAGTACGATTGAGTTAAACTATCGATGGAAATAATTAGGACAGTTCTGAATGACGATTGCCTCTAAGATATTGATACATTAGTCGTTTTTTTTTTTTAAATTACATTTTCACCCCAAACAAGGCACATTGCCACTTTAATGTAGGGGGCTACTATCAGGGGAAACATCTACTGGGGTACTATGTAGGGATTAGGGCAGCGAGATGTTGGTTCACGTTGCACTTGAACTTATGCATGTCAGTATAGTTGGGGAAGCAGTGACCTGGAATGGAATTCCAAAGTCTAGCAGTTCTGGGGAAGAAACTACTGGAGTAGAAAGATCTTTTACATCTAGGGATCTCTACAGTGTGGGGGTGGGATTTTGTAGCTTGTCGGGTCTGTCGAGGGTGTTCACGTCGTGGGGGCACAAGTGCTTGCAGTTCTGCAGAGCATTCACCATTATAATACTTGTAGAACAGGCAGAGGGATGCAACGTTTCGACGATGGGACAGAGGCTGAAGTTTTGATGTTAGTTTAGGGCCTATCAGATTTGCGACTCTCTTTTGAACCCTGTCAAGGAGCGAGAGACTAGTAGCCGATGCACCGGCCCAAATGTGACAGCAATACTCCATACATGGGCGAATAGTGGCCTTATAGAGGTACAGGATACTTTCGGGTGTTAGAAGTTTTCTAGCACGGTAGAGAGAGCAAATCTTCCTCGCAGCGGCCCTGGCAATGCCCTCGATGTAATTGTTCCAGCTCATGTTTCCTGTGAACGTTAGGCCAAGGAGCTTGAAAGACGTACTCTCAGCTAAAGAGTTGTTGCCCATTGCTATAGGTGGTAGAGAAGGTTTCTTGTAATTATTGAATGAAACCAGTTTTGTCTTGGTGGCATTGAACGTTACCATCCATTTTTGTCCCCATTCCACTACTGATTTGAGGTCATCCTCTAGTGTTTCTGCCATTACTTTAGATATATGTTCATTTGTTTTCCTGTCGTGCCTGCGATAGAGTGTGGTGTCATCAGCATATATACCCATCTCAGAGGCAATTTTGTCGGGGAGGTCATTTATGAATATCAGGAACAGCAGAGGGCCAAGGATAGATCCCTGGGGCACTCCCGCATTTATATTATATTGTTTAGACGTACGACCGTCGAGGACAACCTGGATTTTTCTCTTATCTAAGAAGGATTTAATTATGTTAAGTATTCTACCAGTGATACCGTAAGATCTAATCTTCCTGAGGAGACCCTCATGCCATACCCTGCCAAAAGCCTTAGATATATCTAGAGCTACCGCTCTGCCCTCTCCCGCTTTGTCCAGTGAATGGTATATGCGTTCAGAGATTACAGTGAGGATGTCTGCCGAGGAACGGGCTTTTATTATTTTTATACACAAATAAATCTGCTGGCTATTTATCGTAACTTTGTGAGTAACATAATGTAAATCTTTAGTTGCGTATATAGTTTATTTGTAGAAAAGTTTTTCTATTTTTACCCAATCAATTAATATAAAATGTATTGCCAACTTTCCAAGCTATGAGCATGAACTCCTCAATATTTTTAACCCATCCTTTGATGTTCTTGTCGATTAAGATGTTGTCAGCTATAAAGTTTCTTATAAGAAAAGGAAATCAGCTATTTCTTGAGCAATACTCTTGGATCTTTTTCAGAATACTTACACTGTAATATACTTTAGAAATATCAGTTTACAATAGCTATTATAAGGTAGCAGCTCGTCTGATATAATTGTAAATAAATGGCCCAAAGCGTAATGGGCATGACGCCCGCAACATGGTCTACGACTTCCCAAAATGAGTGACAGATAGAGAAAGAATAACCAAATCCAGGCTTTGTTTAATGTGCTGAATTGTTAGTAACATGCATTATTTTCGTCTGTAATTGTTTTTACTTTGTTTCAGATGATGATATTTTTTAATGGGTGTCCTTAGATCAATCAAATAACGGTTCTTATTCTCGATTCGACTGATGTAACATCCCTGTATTAAAGGGATGGGGAATTTGTTCGGGAATTCGAACTAACCTTTATGCTTAATGAATAGGGGAAGCTTGACGATGACCGGTATAAGTCTGATGTACTTTGTACCCGAAGTTCTAATCTTTCTTTTGACCGCGTTTTTCTTTATCGTTCTTAACAATTAATCACAGACGTGGCACCATTATAGCTCTACAAATGTATCAGACTGTATGCAGTGGTGTTCTCATGTTTGGGCTTGTGAACCACTTTCCTATGTTAGGGTTCGAGATAATAGGCAAACACCTGCTCCTCTCTCTCTCTCTCTCTCTCTCTCTTCCAGACCTGCTGTTAATAGTGTGTCCTTTCTATAAATAATATTATGGCATGAGGTTTTCATTTTTGCTATAATTTATAGTTTGCTAAGCTCGAAGGAACTTGTTTATTTGGTTTATACTGTAGTTTTTATGATTTTGCTGTTTGATCACTCATTGTTATACGGTTTCATATCCTAGTTGCATTTTGTCAAAGAAGTGCAAGTTTCGGAAATGCTTTTTTTATGCTGACTGTTTTACTTTTAACTATAGCTTGTACATTTCAAAACAAAGACCGCGTAACATAACTTTGCGAGAATCATATTTTTTTCCTGCCCCCGGCCTTGTCTGAAACAATTAAAGAACATATCCCAATTGAGTATTGAATTTTAAAATATTATTTCCTTTTCTGTAAAGTTAACAAGAAAATGCAGAGTTTTTCGTATTGCCCCATTACTTGTTTCGATTATTTTTGCTCATACATTTAAGGAGTAAAATAACATTCCTGTCAGTTTTTACTTCAGCTCATTCCAAAGGAGGATATGTCGTAAAATATACAGCGAACTTGACCTGTGATTTACGCTCGTTGTGTCTTATCCGTTCAAGGCTAGAAGTATAACTGCGCTGCCATGAATGGTGTTATTCTCTCATCAAAAGAGTTAATGAGGCAGCCATTTTGTATCCCCTTTTTTCTGCATGATCGCCATCTTGGATGGTAATGTTTATCATGCCAAAGTGAGATGGAGGAAAAGCTTTACATGCACACATACCTTGGTACATTTTCCCTAATACGTATTTCATTCTACGTTATATGACGTGTAGACAGAGAGTACAAAATTACAGGCATGCACACATATTTGGGTGTAGCTACGTCGAAAACTTATGTGTTAGTAACTAATTGCACACACTCATTGACACGGACAGTTATTCAGCAACGTACGAAATAATATTCAGATCTAATTAATTGTATTATTTGAGTTTCTCAGTGAAGCATAAAATGATTATTACACAACGAAACAAAGTATTAACTTGCTCCAAATTATGATTTATTATAAATAGGGCGTGGACAACAACATATTCTTTTTATTGTCTCGAGTCCGTATTCGTTGATATGTTATATGCTTTTATATAGAGTGATATGACTTTTCATAGCCTTAAGTATAAATACACATTCTTTATGAACAAATGGGAAAACTAAAATGTTGCTTTGTTAATTTTGAAAAATTGTTTAAGTATATTTTCATCGATTGACCCCATGGAAATTTGAAGTGGAAAACACGTGGCGCATCTATGAAGAGAATGTATAATTGTATTCTATTTTTTTAGCTTAAAGTTCAACATATGTGTCTAAAGATAGAGAACGATGATGGGCATTTACGTCTGTAAAATGGATGTTGTGTATAAGGATTTTTACGGTGTAATAATACATCTTTTCGATTTGTATTGTTTGCTCGTTGCACGTGATACATATTAAACGCGTAATTTGTCTGAACTTACGACGTGTGTTAATTCTAATTAGTGTTAACAAATATGTGTATGGGTATAACTAATCGGTTATACTTCACATGTGCACTTATAAATGAAAACTCTATTTTATATGCATTGAACAAGAAGAAGTGAGGAACCTCAACGAATAGAATAAAAAAAAAGTAAAGGGCGATGCTTACTGACCATAGTTGAAGAGAAAAGACGGAGTATGGCGACTAGATACTAAATATAACTGCGTGTATGATACACACTAAAATTATAACAAATCAATAACGTGGTTTAAAAGAAGGGTTAAGCAGTATATACACTAAGCTATAAGAATAAACAATATAGAAAACGCAGAGATAAAAACGCATAGACGATTTATCGGAATAACAGGAAAACTCGCATGAGCTTGGTTACGCAATTGGAAACAGGGTAATTCAATTATTAATCAAAGCCGAACAAAAAACCCGATCAAAGCAAACTATATTACACCTAAGATTTACAAAATCCAATAAAACAGCGCATGTAAACTCTGAAAAAATGTACAGAAGAGTAAACAACATTACTGATTGTGGAAACATGTCCACCTCAATAAAAAAAACATACACGACCATTGCAACTTTTGTAAGAAAATCAACATGACACTGGTGCTGATAGTTGGGATTTGATGTGATAAGAATAAATACCAAAAATTAGATTCCTATCTTGAATAGAAAATTGAGCATTTTATTTTAAACATCGTGTAGATAAATGCTGAGAAATCTTTCATTTTCATAGAATTTTACACAGCACCGACTTTGAAATTTCACTATTTTTGTAAAAAAATCCAATTAAAATTGATATATTTATATGAAATATATTAAAAGGAAAATAAATGCATGGATAATAATTTTTATTATGAACTACAACTAACAAACTATCAAAGCTTGTACTGCATTGATTAAACAACAAAAAAGCTAATTAGCAACTAAGTCTTTTAAATTTCACAATTTAAAAAAAAATATGTGGAGATGTATTACACACCATAACAACTTGCTACATGTTACAGAACCATGTATTTTAATTTTTTATTAAACGCAATAATAAAAACTGTTACGATAGAACTACATTGTTCTGTATAATTTCCTTTGAGCAAAATGAAAATCTAATTTGCTGGCACGATGACTTTGTAATAAAGTGTCTATGTCTTGCTTCCTACCTATATACTACTTTTGGAGAAAATCAATCAAATTTGACCAGTGTGTGACTTATAAAATTGATAGCAGTAATCGTTTTTAGTCTTTTTTTTTTAGTTGTTAACTATTTCTGAAAAAAACAACGGAAAAACAAAACAATTATTTGAAAACAATTATTTTTTAATATTTTGTGATGTAATATGAATTAAAGTGACTATTGTTTGGGTAAATTATGAATAAAATTTAATGGATAAATATTTATTTACTTAATGGACAAAATCGTTTGAATGCCCTCTTCTCTCACATTTAATTCACCTGAGTTTATCCTATTTTCCGGAAGTAGTACAAAATCACTAGATTTTGAACAGTTTAAAACAGTAATTAAGATTTCAGTTAATTGTTTTGTTCTCTGAATCATATTAACATATACTGTTGTTGGTTAAAAAAATTACTGTCGGTTTTGATCTCAAACCAACTAACTGCACACACTTTGATGATAAATTTGACCAGAATGTTTAATTTATCATAGTGTTTGAGGATAGACAACTCTGGTCCATAGACACATTAACGTTGTTGCTTATGTTCGCTATCTTGCTTGATTAAAGGGACCAATTTTCTAAGCTGCATATCTTAGGTTAACTACTCGAGAAATGCCTACAGTATACTCAAAAAGTAGCCTCTGGTCTTCACACTTAAATTATTTCTTTCTTCTGCTCTCAGATAATGATGGTCGGGAGGACACTATTTTTTTTGTAGAATTCTACTTGATGCAACTCTTAATAATTATTGATACAAAGTTTCCCCAAATGACCAGTAAATGTTGTAAAACTTTTTGTTGTTCTATCAATTAATTTAAAAATTGATATAAATGGCAGTTCTTCTGGTGGAATTTGAAAATTGCAAAATTTGCATGTTTAATAATAGATTACATAATAAATACCAATATATTATTTTATTTTCCACAAAAAATAGCAATTTCAGGTGAATCTATAGAATTCATTTTACCTCCTTGATAGGAGGACAAGTGAAGACTATGTGCCTTGTTTGGCAATTTTCTTTCTTGTACTTTACTGCAAAGTCATCACATCTCAAGACAAGAAGTTTACAGCTGCAAGAAAATATATCAAACAGTCTAGCAACTTTGGTTTCTGCAAAAGATTTCTTGTCAATCTGTTTGGGTCTCTTATAGCAAAATATATTAACCTTCTGTCCTATATAACCTTCCGCTAACAAGGGCAATTGCGGATTAATTGTTTGCCAAATACTAATAAATTTCTTAGCAATTAAATTATAAATCTCACTATTGTTAAGTGGGGATAGATGTTCTCGAGGAAATAACTAAACTGGATGACTTATGAATTTGCTGGTCCACCTCGTCTTTTGGATGAAACAGCAGTTTCATCCAAACGACAAGGTGGGCCAGCAAATTCTCTGAACGACGGGTTAAAACTGAACATCGTGCTCTTACTAATATTGTAATCAGAAAAGTAAAATAAACAAATAAATTATAACCGAAGGAACCTGATTTAAGTTATCTTCCAGTTGCATATGTAAAAAAATAAGTGTTAGTTATAAGAAATAATGAAACACTTTGTAGAGTTGAATTAGATGTATTGAAGAGAGAGAGAGAGAGAGAGAGAGAGAGAGAGAGAGAGAGAGAGCACCAAACCAAATAAAAAGGCATAAGGCATAGTAGTGTTTAGACATTTTTAGAAAAGTTTACCTCCACCTTTGATGACATAAATTTATCCATAAAGAGATTCATTCTTGCTGTAGCTGCGCCATTTTAAACGAGTGTTAAGTGTTTAGAGTTTGAAAATCCAGTGCGTGTGCAACTAGGTTACCATGCTATTTTTAATAGTATTTTCAAGTTAAATTTAATTTTTATGAAATTTTTGTTTATAAATTCTTAGATGAAAGTACATAATAGTTACAACACAACCTCCTATCCTCCCCATGTTAAAAATGGCTTTCTAAATAATAAAGTTATTTTAGCCCAATCGCATAGATGCACAAATAACGAAAAACCTTTAAAGGAGTTTCCTTATTTACTTGTATTAATCTGTGTGCGTTATCTGATTTTAAAACTATACTTTTAGAAAAAAATACTGCTTAAAAACAATTACTCCCTAACAATAAAAGAAATAAACATTTAACTCTAATTTTCTGCACATATTTTTTATTAAGTAGAACAACTTGAAAATTTACATAGTTATGTTTCGTAAAGAATGTGTAGAATAAAATTGTATAAACTATTTTTTTAATGTAAAACTGAAGTATTACCATATTGTAATAATACTTTCAAACAGAATTTGATGTGACATATTAGGTTGGTGAAAAATAATGTTTTTGACGTTCGTTTGAACGTCAAAAATGTTATTATTTTTTTCACCAACCTATTAAGAAAGCAAATTAAAAATGATAACACAAATATGTTTAAATTCACTGCGGATACTCGTAATATAATAATATATATTTTAACCAAGTCTTTTTCGTTTTTCCTTTCGAAATAACGGAGCCTTAATCGTAATGTTTAGAAATTAAATAATAAACAAACGTTAATTTTCAATATCAATAACGTGCGTGTTTTGCGACGGTGAAATTTAAAACGGTTCCAACCCCCAAAAGTTCCTAAAATGAAAAGGCGACCTTAAAAAAACACATAATTTTACCTGTATACTTAATATTTAATTATTTTTGTTTACTATCGTAACTCATTTTATTTAAAAACGTAGTTTAAAACATATTGCAAATAATGATTAAATTTTATTAACAGTATGGATTGTTTTGATGACGGGACGTTCTTAAGAATTCACCGAAAATTTTTTAATAGCGTCAATTTTTCAAATTTAAAAGATTTCTTCAAGCAAAGATACCGATTTAGGAAAAAAATATTTCGTGTAGGTCTTTTCTATGTCAAACCCCAACTATCAACCATTGCCTCACCGGGGTTCCAAAATCGACTTGCCCTAACGACCATGTGGGAAATGCCGATCTCTGAGAACTATCCACACACGTGTATACTGTACACGCAGACAGATGCTTTCAATGTGAATGTAATCGATGAATGAAATCTCTATTTTTTGGAGGACAGGTAAATGTAAACAAAAAACCAAATCTAAGCAAGTTTACCATATTTCATAATGAGGAGCAATATTTTCAAATAGTAGATTTCTTTGTTCAGGAAACCACAGAGGGAATATAAAAGGCATATACAACAAGTAAATACACGGAATTTTAAAAGGATATGAAAAATGAAGTAATTAAATATAACAGCAGCAATCGTGGAAGCATAATTGGCAATCTTGAAACACACCGAATGGAAGATTAGACGAAATTGAAATCAGAAAGAATGGTGACAAATACATTACACAACAATAACGGAAGAGATGACATCTTAATGAAAATATTGAAATGCAAATGAATAACGAATACTAACCAGTCACATTAAAGATGCAAAAAATGAAACAAAACGAAAACAAACAAGAAACCACGATCATACGAAACGTATAGATCTGAGGTTACAACAAAGTCCGGTAACTGTGTTCATTTCCGCGTAAGAACAATGCACGCCCACACCAGGCCCGGCATAACAATACTTGATTATGATACATCTATGTTAATTCAAGGGTCGAAAAGGGATGTCCTTTATTAGACAGATACTGGAACATTGTTGATAATACTGAACTATTGTGAGAGCTATTTTACCCCCCCTGAACAATCTAGTGTAATAAAAAAGGTGCTAGTGCAAAGAGTGATCCGCACAATTTTTTAAATCGTATTTTCAGGTTTAATTAAAGTTTCATTATATGCTTTTTTAATTCAATTGTAAGGCTGAAGTATAGAATAGGTACAAAACACCCTCCCCATGTTAAGAATGGCTTTTTAAATAATAACTTTATTGTTTACGTCTGGATCACTCTCTGCACTAGTACCTTAAAATGTAACTAGCATAATACTATACAAAACACTGCTGCAATATCTCAAATTACTTTATAACTATAATCGAAAGATGAACCAACCAGCGGATATTTTTAGAAACTTGTTACTCAAACTTCAAGAAAAACACAGGTTTTTGCCATTTAGCAATCTGTTAATATAGAACCTTTCCTTATTAAATACTACTCCAACAACAACAGCAACGACAAATAAAAACAACTAATACTACTAGGACTGCTACTGCTAGCACTTATAATACAACAGCAAAAATAATGACAAGCATAATGAAAGTAAGGCTAATTTATGAAAAGACATAAAACGCACACAACTTGTGTCTTGTGTTAATTAAGACACTTTTCTGATCTTGTTTATTTACGAAAACTGACGCGTCGAAAACATACGAAAATAGCACTGCAAATGCTATCAGCTTCCTGTGGAGGTTATCAAGCCGAATATCAACATGATCGTCGGTGAAAAGCAGACATGAAAGCGACAAACAAAGTCGTGTGATTGGCGAAACCATTGATTTGTGTAATACGGGAAAGAAAAAAAAACATCAATACCATTGAAAAGAAAGAAATATACAAGAAGATTGCCCAAGCCTTATATATATATATATATATATATATATATATATATATATATATATATATATATATATATATATATATATATATATATATATATATATATATATAAAAAGATAGATAGATATATACAGAAATAGAGCGAGAGGGTTGTGGAAGAAAACACGTTTGCCTTGTCAGAAATGGACGTATTCACTGAAATGTAAGAACTAGTGATTGTTTCCCAATAAGCTCTGTAATGAGATTTACCAAAACATTTGCGGTTTTTTTTTTGCATTTTATTCTTACTTTTAAAGGTCACCGACAATTATATCTTCCTGAAAAAAAAAGACAAAACTAATAAAATGAAGACCAAGTTTTACTGATTGTCAAGTATTCGAAAAACTTCGTCTTCAATCCACTTATCAAGAAACACAATTAGATTTAAAAATAAACTGTCCCTACACCATTTTTTGCCATACGAATCCCCCCATATATATATATATATATATATATATATATATATATATATATATATATATATATATAAAGTGAAATAATTGATAATTTATAATAAAATTAAAAATTTAAAATCGGTTTCATAAGGAAGCACAAACAAAATCACTAAATTGTACGATCGTTTCGTAAACGATGTTTTTATTGTGATACATATTGAGTTTTGGACAATAATTTTATCAAATAGTTTTTGAAACAAAGTCTCCTCATCATCAAATGAGTGGTTTTTTTTTCTAAAGACACCAAAAATTCACCTAGCCTTTAAAATATTTTTACGTAAGTATTACCACTTATTAAGGTAAAGTGTTAACTAGTGATAAATGTTAAAGTGTGTACAGTAGAAATTGGACTATATAGTAATCGTTATTAATTGAAATTCGGTGAATGTGTTAACTTAAAAAGAACGGCTCATGAAAAACGTGTTTACGTTAGACATCAAGAAAACCATATTGTAGTCAGCTAGAAAGCAGGAAAACAGAAGACAACTGCATTGACGTGTAGTTCTAAGAAAGAAGCTTTGCTCATGAGATCGATGTTTAGATAAATAGTGGGAGTAATTGTTGATAGTGTTTTCTGCTAGACGGGTGTTTCTTGTGAAAGTTTGGCGAAGGGAAACAATAGATTGGAGCTCACTCGAGCACTAGCCATGAAAATAACAATAAAGCAGACACAAACTCGTAACATCTCTTTTGTGAGAATGAGTTTGCAGGAAAGAGAAAAGGACATCCCCTACGAGGCTACGAAGTCTTTTTTGAGCTCTATCAACGCAGAGCAAGTCCTTTCTAGCAGCTCCTGCCCAAATGTGGCAACAACACCCGGGCATCGTCGGGTTGAAATGCTAGGATATTTATAAGAGTGAACGTGCCTGTCTGTCTGTGTACATTTTTCTACACAATAACAATGTCAATTTTAAATCTACAGACTCGAAATTCGATATACAGGGTACTAAGGTTTGGAAAATCGACATGATTTGTTTTCGGCATGAGATTTGTCGACTAAGGAGTTAAAGTTCAACGATTTGATTTTTGAGAACTCTACCAAACTCCTCCGACAATTTTGGCTCTAAACACTTGAAATTTTAGATATAGGCCCCTTGGACAAAATCTAACTTAATAAAGAGATTTGAGCCCTTAACAATTAATTTTAAGGGGGCATAATAATATTTTCTCAGTAAAGTAAGAAGTAAACATTAAAATAACTGTACTTAACCTACATTAAAATTCTAAGAATTTTATTTTATAGGATGTGTTTTTTTTTTAATTAATGTTATAACAATATTTGAATATAGATAAAATACAAAGAATGAATTAAAAAAAGTATGATAAAAATTTTAAATGGAAAACGCACAGACATAACAAATTACAAATTGTTTTATACATTATTAATCGAATAAATATAGATCAATTTTCTCAGTGCCTGTTATTACTGTTGTTTAGGGAAAAGAGTTAAAAATACAAACGTTCAATGGTCTTTTCATCAAATTAGCGGGAATTTTGTTACAATAAATTATAGGGTTGTAAAGAAAAGCGATGAATGTCATCTGTATACTACATGTGTTGGTTACCTATTTCCTATTTCTTCCGTTTCAGTTTATTTAAGTTGCGCATTATTTTGATTATTCGGAATATTATCAGCGTTTTTCTTTGTTTTTTCTTTCCTCTGTAAATATTACTGTTTTCTTTTAATAATTCAGTGCCTATCAAATATTAACACGTCATTTCACAACGAACACAGAACCCCTTTCAGTTGTACATCGTTCATTTTTTTTTCGAACACAACTTTGTTTTTTTTAAATTTTAAATGCTTTCTACTTTTTCATCATGAAACCGTTTCAAAATTTGATGTTGGCATTCACTTCTGTCAGGATTTCGTCTTTTATGCACTTGTAACAAACGGAAGATTTATCGCGTCTGCCGATGAAGGATCCATCGCGCTTAATTGTCCTTTTTCACGACTTGGTTAAGAATACGAGAATACGCACTAATTTGTGTTTTGGTGTTATTGTTTATGCATGCTGTTATATCTTCCTGTCTATTTGTTCGAAAGCATAAAATGCATCGGCGCTGAAAATATGACAGTCGACCAAGAAGGAACATCCAATTAATTTTAATGAAAATATTTTATCTGTCATAACCATTATTTATTTACGATTGTTTATCAAGGCGTTATTTATTTTCAGGATCTGATTTGCTTATAACATGATGTCTGAAGAACTTTGAGGTATTTTAACTTACGAGTACAGTATCCAAGAGAATCTGCAAATAATGATCTTACTATATACCTCATATAGTCTTTATTTCATGCAAAGCGTATATATATATATATATATATATGTATATATATATATATATATGTATATATGTATGATTACTTTCATTTAATCACAGAAATTAATATACGAAGATAAAATTAAATATATATATATGTATATAAAAGTTAAAAAAATATGTGTACATATATATATATATATATATATATATATATATATATATATATATATATATATATATATATATATATATATATATATATATATATATATATATATATGATTACTACATTTAATCACATAAATTAATATACGAAGATAAAATTGTATGCGTACATTTTCGGTTTTTACTGCAACAGTGCTCAATACATAGGTAGACCTAGGTAATAAGTTATGAAAATATATATGACAATTAAGCTTCACAGAATATTCCGCGTTTCATTATCGTGAGAATTGGTCAAGCTAAAGCCTGAAGAATCTCACGAGAATGGACGCGGAATATTCAGTGTAGCTTAATTATCATATATATTTTCATAATTTATATATATATATATATAAACTGATATATCTATCTATCTATCTATCTATCTATCTATCTATCTATATATATATATATATATATAAACTGATATTCTGTACGTATTACAGTAATCTAGATTTAAAATAAAAAACAATATTTAGTTCATTAGAATAGAGTGAATCATCGTCACATTCCGAAAGGTTAGCTAAAGCTTAATGGTCTTCAGATTTTTTACTTAACATCATTATCATATGTGCATTGTCTTTTAATAGAAACATTACGACAAGGGTGTGAATTCCGTAGAGAAACGTCGATTTACTTTGAATAAAATAAAATGCGCATCACATGCGCTTGAAAGCCAACTCACAACCTAATATTAGGAAAATAAACAAATGTTTTACTTGATTGAAATTTATAACATGTGTATATTTCGAAGCTATACTCCATCCTCAGTATATTGTTGTCTTTTCTTTTTTTTCTTTCTCACTCCTGCCATGAGGAAAAGTAGATGAAAT
This sequence comes from Euprymna scolopes, assembly GCF_053919585.1. Taxonomy (NCBI): domain Eukaryota; kingdom Metazoa; phylum Mollusca; class Cephalopoda; order Sepiida; family Sepiolidae; genus Euprymna; species Euprymna scolopes. The sequence continues at coordinate 144,691,458 of NC_136495.1, read as the reverse complement.
AAAGTCTGTACATTTTACACTACTCGCAAGTCACATTTTTATTTTAATATTGTTGTTTTTATGTTTGCGATTTTAATTGATAATTACTTTATTTAATCAAATATATATTGCATTTGTTTTTGACTTTATGATTTTTTTTTCGATTACACTTGAAACCATATGACATTTCTAAATATTTTTTTCAGTAAAGTATTAGAATTTCAGCAATAAATGATAGTTTTTTTACGGATGTTGTGTTCTAATATTTACAATTGCTAATTAGATGATAAGATTTGCAGGAAATATTTTACATAATATTACCTTTTACAATATACCGCATTTTTCTGAGTCAACCCAAGGTCATTGATTATTTTAATATTAAGATATAGCTATAAAAACAGAACCGTAGTTAGAAGCAAAAACCGGTCAGCATGTTGATATTAATATGCCCCATTTAAACTTGCCGATATATGTCTGCAGGCGTTATTTATCAACCCCAACATAGCCTTTACTTGTTATAAACACTCTCTGGAGTAGTATTACCATTACCGTTTAATTTCCGTGTCAAAAAAATCATTCGTTTAAGAGTTTACCTCTTAAATATTTACACACACAAAGATCTGTTGTTTTATTTTATAGATAGGTTTCCTAAATTTTTTTATAATATCAAGGTTATCAGTTATATTTCTGTTTTTATCTATAGCAAGTTATGTAAATATTAGTTTACGTTTTTGAATGTCTTTTTAAAATGGATTACGTTATCAAAACTCATTTAATTACAGGAGATACATGATTGAAATCAGGGAAATACATACTCATGCCACATGTAATATTAGTGATAGTATTATAGATTCTTCGGTATATAAACTTTGATCAATATAATATAAAATTGACTTCTCTGCCTTAATACATTTACTTAAAATAGTGTACTCAGTCGACGTCTATGACATAATATGTATAATATTAAATTACAAGGATAATCCCATCTGATTTTAAATAATATACAGCAATCTGTATAATTGTTGTTCTTACTTTCCAAATATTATATTTCGCAAAAATGCTTAACAATTTTGCAACCATTCAAAATCTCACTGCGTGATAGTAAATCATGTATACTTCCTCTCTAACAAGTGTTTTGGCGATTTATCGCCGGCTTTGCACATTAATTCAGATAGTAGTCTACGGAACCACGTAATTAAAGAGTATTCTTACCCTATATAATCTGCAATTACTGCTCTAAGAATTGATGTGGTATTACGTGAAGATTGTGATTTCCATATAGAAATTTTGAATAAAATAAAATACGCATCAAGTGCGCTTGAAAGCCAAATCACAACTTTATATTAGTAAAATAAACAAATATTTTACTAGTTTTAAATTTATAATATAAATATATTTCGGAGCTGAACTCCATCTTCAGTATGTTGCCTCTCTTTTTTTTCTTCCTATCCCTTGCCATGTTTTAAAGCAGGGAAGCTTTTTTGGTATTTCCGAAACTGGTTGATCTGTTCGCGGACATACATTTGTCATGGGGTCAGTATAGTTAAAAATGTATCTGCTTAAATTTTATCAAAGGCACTACAGTCAGTTTCCATTTATTGCAGCGGATGCTCTCTAAAGTCTTATTGACCATTTTGACCAGGCGTTATTCTTTCTTAGTGAAAAGTGTTAGTTAGCTTACGAGCAAATTAGAACTCGAATTGTATGTAGTGAAACGATTTCCCATATAAATCATAAGGTCTCTAGTAGACATTGGCATTGCCTGGAATTCTTACATTTAATCCAGACCCGGGCATAATCTCCCTTAATCTATTAAGAAATAAAAATCCAATCTCTTCAAGAAGTAAACTGTCAGTAGCTTGAAATTTAAATTGTGCTCTCAACATTAATGGCGATTGAATTGTTCCTGGATAAATTCAGATACGCCACGGTAAAAAATTCCATAGTTTTTATCACTCTCGATATACACTGGTTAAATACTTTTGAGACGCCCAAAAGTCCGAAACGCATCATTTGAAATTGAAATAACACCACATGTTATGCCAAGGTTTGATGCGATTGTCTGTATCTTATTCTTATGCCATGCTCGTGTTCTGCTACAACTCATTACCGGTATCGATTCTTTTACGTTGCAGTTATCAAAAGCCCTCTTCTCAGACGAAATTCTCTGAGATGATTGAATTCAACATTCTACACCTGTATATATACTCTGTTCTCGCATGACGTGAATGTTTTTATCGTTTTTCATGCCTGCTTACATTTTTTCGTTGTTTTTATTATTTCTATAATTAATTAAAATAGACTAATTTCTATTTTCTGGTTTCATTTTGTTTCTCATGCAATATTTTGCATCCCCGTCAATTTCATTTTCAAATAGTTAAATGAGAAACTCAATTTTTTGCAACAAATACAGAGTGACATTCCTGTTTACATTTCCTAAACACGTGTGTTGTACATTCTAATGGCATTTCTTCATTACCTTCTGTACAAAAAAAAGAAATGGATCATCACAGCTATAAGACTTCCTGTCCCATACTTTTGTCTAACAACAAAATTCCTCATCTTTGCACTCCACTTTTTTTTTGTTATTCCAAAGTAATAAATTGACGTTTGTTGGCGTGGCATCTTTCCGGTTTTATTATTTGCGAGGCCACCATGCGGATATAATCAATTCTGCGAAAAGACACCACCACACGTAAGGCAGACATTACCTAGAAAAACTTGCAACTCTATCTAGCCATCATCATCATATCGTATGAATCATATTATTCTATTGTTTGATTGTTTCCTTGGGAGTTTATATAATCAGAATTATTCATATGAAGGTCAAAGGAAATGTTGTCAGCATACTAAGTGAAGATGTTTTTTTAGAACAAACTGGATTCAGAATTAGTTGTCAGTCCATGTCGTTAACCATTGAGCGACTGTCACTTCCTTCTGTCCTGTTGAAAAGTTTGAACCGCCACTGCCATTAAAATGCGAATACCTGAATAATAAAGAAAACAATAAAATAGTGACATCTAACAAATAATGCGGCAAATTCAGTACACGGCAAACACTTTCATTTATGCTTGAATTAATAAAACATATTTCATCCAAACTAGGATATTAAATGAAGTTGTATGTTTTAGTAGATTGAACCTGCAGTACGTTGGCATCTGGATGGCACGTTTGAAGTTTCGTAAACTTGTCAGTTTTGGGCTACAGTTGACGATAATGCAAAACAACTTTGGGTTTCAAATCTTAAGAAAAGCTTTTCCGATCGGTCTAGAAGTGAGATTATCTATCTCACTTCTAGACTGCGTTTCAAACTGTAAACTCTGTGTTTGATAGAAATATTTGCTAGTCGTATTATTTTATTTAGTTAGACTGGTCACGTGGTTCTGCTCTGACGAATTATTTTTTTCCGCTAAAAGTACTCCTCTATTTACTCAATATGGAATGCACATAAGAACGTATGTTTTCTGTAACCACTTCATATGGTTCTACTACTTTTACATAATACGTAAATGGAGCTCTATGTACTACATATACAAGCAGTTTCCAGTTTGCTATTTCGTTTTACACATAGATGCACGTCATAGTAACAGAAAATTGTGCTTTTTTTACGAAGCTTCCGTTTACTTGATAATATATATTTCCTCATCTACCATTATGTTGTTTGTATATCTTGCTTTATTTCTCTAATGCTGTATGACTTTTTAGCAACCTTATTTGTTGTTTTTAGTTTTCTTATCCTTAAGCATCCTTAAGAGTTTTCGCCATTTTTACAGTTTATTCATTTATTTTTAAGTGTTCTCAAATCTTATCTATATTTACTTCGTCCATTTGCTACGTGATTAAAAGTTGGCACAGACTAAATCTGATCGCCTTCTTTACTTAATGCACTTAAAGTTTTACATATGCGCAACATATATTCACTTTTTATACTTATTTTCATAGATGTTTCTCTAATTTTCGTTATTTAAATATAGGAATTCGGTTCGTCCTCTTTTGGAATGTCTTTGACGCATTTAATACTCATTGCGTTCTTTACTGTCGTTTCTGGGGCTTCAGATTAAGCTGTCTCCATATGTCCAAACCTTATCTTGTGTAGTGTACCCGCGTTCTGGTATGTATGTATGTATGTATATATATATATATATATATGTATATATATATATATATATATATATATATATATATGTGTGTGTGTGTGTGTGTGCGTGTGTGTGTGTGTATTTTTATCATATATATAATATATATCTATATATATGTATATATATATATATATATATATATGCCTGTTTATGCTCGTTAATACAAATTCTTTAAAAAAAACTTCTACTTTTAAAATTTTTATTTTTTTATTCAATTATGGTCTGCTTTCTTGCATAAAAATAGCTATATATGACACACATGGTTTCTAGGTAATTCTTTATTTTATTAGTTTTATGAGATTTTATTATTAGTTTATGGTAGTTTATTGTATTTTAAATCTCCACAAGTACAATGTAAATCAGGAGAAATTGGGTAATAAACTTAAGGCTTGTTTTACTAACAGAATTGTTCAGAAAATTTAATACGTCATTTATCGGCTTACATCAATACAACCACTTCAAACGGTGATTTGCCAATTCAACAATTAAAAAGATTTCTTATCTATGAGGACAGGCTCTTTTATTAAAAATATTCCAATCTATGATCTACTTTCTTTGTTCGAGCTCGTTAAATTCCTCTGTTTAATGATTTCTCTACATTCACGTTTTTTTTTTACCGCATTGTAATCGTGCGTCATAATCCAGTAGAATTTTTAAAGGTCTTTATATTTATGGGACTCACATTCATACTGAATGTGTTCATTTCCAAATATAGCAATGTTCATTTGACGATTGAACTCTAGAAGCATATTCTCTCTGCGCGATAATTATATTTCGTTCCTCTTATATAATCAGTTTCATTTTTTACCACAACAAACGAGGTAATATAAACGGTGTGTTTTTTGTTATCTGGCTGGTCACTATGTTTTCCGGTGGTTTGTGTGTAGTCTTTCGTGTACATAGAATCGGCAATTATAATCAAAATTGGTCACAATATAAACCATTTATAACTTTGTATTTGATATAAGTCCGGGATATTAAGTTAGAAAAAACAAGTAATTTATTTGGTTGTTTTTTTTTTTTTTTTTTTTTTTTGTATATCAACCATTTCAGATTATTTAATGCCAAATCCAGTGATTTTGAAGATAAATAAATAATAGAGTATATTTGTTTTTTCCAAGTCAGTTTCTATTTAACCCATAGTCAGGACCCTAACATGTACTACCACTCCGAGTCAGAGTGGACCTGAGAGCATTGGCAATTGAAGGTTGGCTCGACACTCCCCAATACCCGCAAGCTTGGCCAACACCATCTGATATAGTTTAAGATCATATCAAGGACCTATAAATAATTTCGAAACTTAATAAAACATTGCCAATATTTACAATGTTATTCAAATATAGGCTCTGTCAAGACCAACATATATTCTTTTTTTATATTACAGTTGTTTAGACCCTTGGTATGTTTAGAATTTTCAATAATACTACGGGTCTAAAAATGAAATCATAATCTCACTGGAAATTTCATATCATCAAAAATCTCGTTCTGTCCATGTGGCGTTCCATGGAGTCGAGCTAATTGAAAATCTTTTAAGAATTTTAATTATTCGAAACTTCTTTTGATTATGGTTACAAATAAATACACGTTATCGGAAAAGTCGTTTGTCATTAATTCCTTCTGGCCACACCATTTCGACCAGCATAGAAATAATGGTGACTTTAAGGGTCCCTGATGTCCTAAGTCCTCTTCGCCTTCATACGTAAGATTTCTGGTTAGTTATATTTCTCCTCGTTCTTTCTATCCTCCTTGCACTCCACGGTAATATTTTGTGATGTTAATTCATGCTATCCCTATAAATGTTGTTTATTATAGTATTCATCTATATTAAAACTTTGTTTACAATTATGTAAATTGGTAATATTATTACTATCATATGCTCAAAAAGAGCTTTCACACAGGTCATAAAAAACAATTAAATACAGAGTGTGGTGTTCCCTGGAAGCTAAGAAACAACACGTCTCCCGATTATTATTATAATTATTATTATTATTATTATTATTATTATTATTATTATTATTATTAACAACATTTTAATGCATCGAAATATTTATGCATAATCAACGAACACTAATCCGAATATTTTATTCTTCGAGTTAATATACAAAAACACATGATTGCTAAATATAACATTAATAAAGTTAAAAACTTAGGAAAAAATGTCCATCTCTTAACAACCGTCATATCGTTGTCCCATTTTTTCAACGCGGCTGATTTAATGATTTACTGAATATTGATCTTCCACAAACATCAACAGGTCGGCATGGAGCTATGGATTTTCATGATTAATTTAATTTTTTGATGAAGATGTTCCTTAGTAATTATAGCATTGTTTACCTTATAATCAGTATATTATTTCGAAAGTTCACGTTTGCTGTTCAGTATATATATATATATATATATATATATATATATATATATATATATATATATATATATATATATATGATTATTTCCACAGCTAAAAAACTCGCAGTCTACCAAAGCAATGACAATCAAGAAACCGGATTTCCAAGACTCGATCTTGGCCGCATTGATTTTCTGGTTTGTCCATTGCTTTTGGCGCTTCGACATGGCTTGGCTATGGCAATAATTATATATAATTTCTCATATTCTGAAATTCTAATATATATATATATATATATATATATATATATATATATATATATATATATATAGGAACAAGTAGTTAATAAAACACGTTTAATACACTTTGAAAAAGAGTTAGAACATATTTAATTTTGAATAGGAAACATTAAATGTGGAATATCAACTTATTTAGTGTTTCCTTTTAAAAATTAAGTATGTTTTTAATTTTTCTTCAAAATGTTTTAAAAAATGTTTTATTAACTATGCCTTCTTATTAAAAGCTCTATCTCCTATTTGGTTTCATCAGGTGTTTACATCTGGTTGAGATTACTTTATAAATATTAATTCTTTAATATTCATAATTTACTTTAGTTTTGCCATCTTGGACCATTTTGGTAAACATAACTGTAATTCTTATATATATATATATATATATATATATATATATATATATATATATAACTACTTCATTTACTCACATAAATTTAATATACGGAAGTATAGATTTATGCGTAAACTTTAAGTATTTACTTCAAAGTGATCAATACGTAGGTAGAGCTAGTTAGTAATTTATAAAATATATATGGCGATCAGCTACACTGAATATTCTGCGTTTCATCAACTATAGGATTCGTCAGGCTTGTGCGCGAATTCTGTGGTTGCTTCTTGTTTTTATATATGTTGAGGATTTCTAGTTAGCCAATCAGCTTTCTAGTATCCACCGCGCCCCTTCCTATCAACCAATGGGCAAACATTTTATCAAACAAAGGATCTGTTTTAGAACTAGGTTAGTGGTTTAAGGTAGATCTTTTCCTTCCTTTTATATATATATATATATATATATATATATATATATATATATATATATATATATAAATATACCTGGGTGTACACACATACATGCATATATATATATATATATATATATATATATATATATATATATATATATATGTGTGTGTGTGTGTGTGTGATCGTTTATGTATATTCATGTTTATTGAATTAATTTATTAGTTTGTTTTCTATTGTTATTGTTAGTTTTAAAGCTATTTTGTATCGCTATCCTAGAGCAAGTTTTATTTTGTGAACACAGTTGTTTGCTATTTCTCGTCTACAGTTTAATTGATTTTGAAGTTCTTTAAAGTACATTATAGCAAATTTTTCGTGGAGGCATAATTTACATGGGTCGTCTAAATGTCTGCATGTGGTAGCTTGTCTCATTATTTTCCATTCGACTACCGGCGAATGTCCGCTTTCTTTAAGTTCCCAGTATTTATTCGCTAGTGTTGTTTTAAATAAATTTAAAAGAAAAAATAAATAAAAAAACACCTTATAAAAACAACACTAAACGACCCATTATTCGAGCGAATTGTGACGTGTGATGAGTTGGTCCTCTACGGCAACCAGCAACGTTAGGGACAGTGATAATATTCCGGACAAGCCTCCAACACTTCCCGAAGTCGGAATTCTACAAAAAAAAAAAAAAAATGATATCGTCATATTTTAGTGGTCTTCCGCCGGCCTCATCCATAACAGCTCATTGAATTCGGACGAAACGATTACAGCGGAGACGTACTGCCAACAACTTTACGAATATATATATATATATATATATATATATATATATATATATATATATATATATATATATATATATATATATATATATATATAAATGAAATAACAGAGTTGGCTTACTTTCAAAGACTAGATTCAATATAGCTAAGACGGTTAGCAGGAGGCTCGGAGGATCCACATAGATTTATTATACACACACACACCCACACACCCACCCACCCACCCACACACACACACCCACACACCCACCCACCCACCCACACACACACACACACACACACACACACATGTATATATATATTGTATGCAGTATGTATATGGACGTATGTGTACGCGTGTGTATGTTTCATTGCGTGTTTACGTATGTGTGTGCGTGTGCAGGAAAGTGTATTTAGTAGAACCCACTATGAAAATAGAATTTTGTTCTAGAATACCTTCTATTTCAACATATATAGTGGTAATATTTAATAATAGTAATAATAAGAAGAAAAGGAAGGAGAGGAAGACGAGGAAGAAGAAGAAAAAAGAAGAAAAAGTAGAAAACAAACAAATAAAATAAAATCTACAAAAAAATATGAACATTACTCGCTAAGTAAGTGACGCCAAAGAGGCCACCAATCAGTTGGCTGTCTGTGTGACCCTACGTGCTGCCCAGCAACGCCGTCTTTCATGTTTTGGCGCTAACTGAAATATTTTGTAAAATAAAATCAAAAACATCCGATGCGGCGGGAATATTGGCGACTATACAGTCGACCCCTATCATGTACATATATGTTGTTGATGACCTTGCAGTATTCTCGGTTCGCGGATCCACTTCTTGTAAGAATAGTAATGTATTTTTTATATTGTGTACATTGCTGATAACGTGTACTTGACGTTTGATGAAGATTATTATTATTATTATTATTATTATTATTAGTAGTAGTAGTAGTAGTAGTAGTAATATTATTATTATTATTAATGTTATAATAATAATAATAATAATAATAATAATAATAATAATACCTATATTTATTCTTATTATCTATATATTAATATGCTTGTCCGTACGGTGTCACGTCATCATCATCGCAAACGTTAATTAATGAAACGTGCAATCATCATCGCAAACATTAATTAATGTGAGTTATTGCCCTTTATTGTTCACTCTTTATTAATTAAAAATCATTAAACCCTTTTATTTCCCAAAACCTCCCGAACAACAAAAAAAAACAAAAATATATATATATGAACTGTCTATTTATGGTTCCGGATTATTTTAAAGACAATTATGCATAGAAGGTATCGTTCCACAGTTTAAATAGTATAGTATTTTACTTACATTTTTAACGATGTCTTCTGTAGTACGGAATGCTTATTCTGTTTTATTCAGTAATAAATATATTTTTACATTTAACGCTACGAGTTCGTTTTCTTTTTTTTTACTGTGCCACTTTATCTTTTTTATTATTTTTATATACTTTTAATGAGCCTTACATAACAAAAAATATGTTTAGAAATAAATGTTACAAAAGTTAAGAATAACTTTATTAAATGAATCACCAAAGTCACCATTCGCAAATACACTGAGTAACACAGAGTCAAAACATATTTTACGTCTTGTTCTGTTTTGTTTTGCTTTTGTTTTACGGCATATCAATCCTTTTTCGTGTTATCTAATGCCGAACCGAGTAATTTTTTAACATTTATAAAACTTCACGTTGTTTACATAGTTATTACTTATGGTTTGTTCGTTTTATTGTGCTTCTGTTACAGGCAGTCATCATCTTCTAATGCCCACCGACATAGTACTATAAAACATGGACACAACAATTTTTTTAATATGAAATAAAACACTTTGTTTCATTACTTACGATTTAATTTATTTAAAGAAATATTTTTTTCGTATTCAAAGATTTTCAGTATATTTTATTAAACTAAAGAATGTTTCCATTAGTTTTATTACATTGTTAGGGGAAGTTTCAGAATAGTTAACCCCCTCTCCCCATATTAAGAATGACTTTCAGCATGAATCTTACAATAGCGGTATCAAAGATTTTTTTTTCCTTATTTTAAAACAAATTATTAAAAAAAAGATACTAGACCATTACCTTTTTTTTCCATTAAATCGCTATTTAGGATGATGTTCAAAATAGTTAACCCTTCTCCCTATAACTGTTTTTTTATGCAATAAAATTATGGTTTAAATAAATATGTATTTCTTATTAAAAGATTTACAGTATATTTTATTTAACTGAAGAACTATTTATTGATCGTACATATATTTTTCCTGTTTTTTTTTACATTGTTAAGTGTAGTTTCAGAATAGTTAACCACCCTCCCCATATTAAGAATGGCTTTCAGCATGATTCTTACAATAGTGCTATCAAAGTTTATTGATTTTTAATATTTAACAAAAATTGTAAAACAGATACAAGAACATTTTAAAATTTTTTTTCATTAAATCTTCTATCATTGTATTTTTACGTGGGCAATCCCCGGATTATTTTTAACAGACGATTTTATATCCAATGAAATATTAAATTTTTAAGACATCGTGTGTAGAGTGGAAGAAAACTAATGATTCATACTTTTTTTTCTGGTTACCATTTCATCACAAATGCAATAACGTACAAGTTAGATAACTGTCAACCTATTCTGAGTACTTCTGGGGTTATAAAACTTATTTTATAATTAAGGCTGTAATAGCATTTCCGTTTGACGAAAGATATTCGTGCCATGTAGTACGAGGAAAAATATCAGATGCCTTTGTAGTTGCTGTTCTTCTGTCACGTTAAGCACCTGTGCTTCTCCGGCACCACACCCGGCGGTTCCGAATCATGTTAGAATTAGTTTAGATACTCGAAATGTTTTAGATACGCATTTATCATCGCGACAAAAGCCTAATGTTTTAACGGGGTCGTCTGATGCCGGGAACGGCCTGGGATCCTTACAGTTAGAACAAAATAAACAACATTAACGCGTTAATACCCTTAGAAAAAAAAGAAGATTTCAAAGACGCAAGAAAAAAAATGAGAAATGATTATGATAATGGCTTCTAGTCATCTGGTCGCATGGGTGGGGAGGATGTGACACAAAGCAACACTTTTTCTGTTACTCGGTTAATGGTATCTTCGTTTCCCCATCCGTTTGTCTATCTATCATTCAACCTATCTGGAAATCTAAGAGCTTTACACTCGATAGCACACACACACACACGCACACAGACACACACACACACACACGCACATACACACAGTGCACACGCATACACACACATTTATGTATATATATTGTAGAAATTGCTATTTATATTTTTTTTTGTAAAATACAGTATTTAACAAAACAAAATATTATTATTTAAACAATGACTAAATGATATTTAAAGTGTTTTTCTTAATCTATGGGTTTTCGATGTAAAAGAGATACACCTTACATCGAAAATCCATGGATACGGGAAAGAATTTCTAATGCCCTGTATTCCTAGTTCAAATAAGAAAATTTGTTTTCAAAATACTAAATTTTCCTGCAAAAAATTCGATATATTACCTACAATATTTATTATGCTTTACCTTGTATCTTGAGAAATATCTAACAATATTTGTGTCAAACGGTGCATCACACGACTAATATATATATATATATATATATATATATATATATATATATAGAGAGAGAGAGAGAGATAATTTTCTTCCTCTAATGTTCCATATATGTATATATATATATATATATATATGTATATATATATGTATATATATAAATATATATATATATATATATATATATACATATTAAATTTGGGATATGTATATATTTTGAATACTTTGTTATTTTTTTGTTTTAAAAATAATAAAATACACATAATGTTTTACAATGATGCGTGATTGACAAAACTTATAGTATATATATATATATATATATATACATATATATATATATATATATATATATATATATATATATATATATATATATATATATATAATGGGTTAAGACATTCCAACGAAAGCAAGATGTATATTTAAATAAGTCACCAGCAATGTGTATTTTTTAACATTATTTTATTATTCAGTGTCTTGGTTTTTCATTGGGAATTATGTTTGGATTATTGTAATAATGTGTTTAAATCATTGAAATCGTTTATACGCGTTTCAGACGTTCTGTTATGCGTCCTCGTCAGCCATTATTTTCAAATGTGTTGGAGATACAAAAATGGTATTTTCCTAGTTCATTTGAAGTGTTTTCAAGGGATGGAGGCGTGAAAGTGTCTATTTTTCGTTGGCATGTTAAATTTTTATTACTCTTCTATTGGGCTTGTCGGGGGGGCTGAAATCGGCTGTAGTCACTCGTCTGTGGTGTTTCTCTCTCTCTCACTCTCTCTTTCTGCTTGTGTTTTTTTCTCTTTTCCTTTAGGGTAGGGTGTTTGTGTGTGTGTGTGTTTTCTTTTATTGGTTTGAGAATGTGTGTACTGTTTTATAGTATTATGAGATTATTTGCTTCCCTAGGAAAGTGACTGTGATACAAGGTCGTTACTAATGTGTATGTGTAAGGAGGGGGGAACCAGCTCTTCTGAAAAAAGGGTAGGCGTGCTTTCATTCTATTTTGATATTTATTTTTTGGGTTCTTGGATTTTAGTATTGTGATTTTTCGTTTCAGTCTTTTCGGGTATTCTTTATATTATGTTTGTTTAGATAGAGAGGTATATTTAAAAATATGTATGGGGGATTTTTTAAATGTTTCTATTTATTTGTCTCCCCATGTGGGTATGGCCAGACCCAGGATAGGTTCCTAGTGTGGGGAGATTTTGTTCCCCTGAAGGGGGTCAATTGTGGAGGTATAGGTATGGGAGGGGGATGATAGAAGGGATGATAGTTGTCTCAGTAATAAGGGGGTTCTCTTCCACTGACTTAGGAGGGAGCGAGGTGTTGGAACAGATATTATACTATGGTTCTAGGTGTTTCCTTGTGTTGTTGGTTTCGAGGTTAAGTAGGGTTGGTATTGTTCAGTGTGTTGTATTAGATACAGGGTTGTTATGTCTGTGTGTTGTTGCATGCGCGCGTGTGTGTGTTTTAATGTGTCGGTTGTGAATTATGTGTGGCTGTGTATATGTATATGTGTATGGATGTGCATGCGAGTGTGTCTTGCATTTCATGTGTTAGTGTGTTGATATTAAGCTCAGTTCAGTTCAGGAGTGAATCTGGTGATGACATTTTTTTCCTGTGCAAGTAAATAAAAATAATTGTCTGTTTGGATGATTGGCATTATTTGGAAGCTGTTTCCACTGCATGTGTGTTCGTGTTTTGAAACATAGAGATGTCTGTTATCTGCAATTTTGATGTTGATCTTATGTAAAGCCACTCTATTGCTAAAATGTTTGGCTGCGCCTATGTAGGAGTTGTTCCACGCTGTGCATCTTAGTGCATATACTACATTTCTGGAGGTGCAATTTAGATCTTTTTTTATTCTGAATTTCTGTGCCGGGTTTTTGAATGTGCATGTCTTAACTTCTATTATTATGTCGCATACTCCACATCGCAGTTTGTTGCATTTTGTAACTCCTTTTGTAGTGTGTGGGACGAGTTTTGAGGAAGTTAGGACTGAAACGAAAAATCACAATGCTAAAATTCAAGAATCCCCCCAAAAATATCAAAATATAATGAAAGCACCCATACCCTTATTTCAGAAGAGCTGGTTCCCCCCTCCTCACACATACACATTAGTAACGACCTTGTATCACAGTCACCTTCCTAGCGAAGCAAATAATCTCATAATATTATAAAACAGTACACACATTCTCAAACCAATAAAAGAAAAAACAGACACACACACACCCTACCCGAAAGGAAAAGATGAAAAAAAACACAAGCAGAAAGAGAGAGTGAGAGAGAGAAACACCACACGAGAGTGACTACAGCTGAGGTCAGTGCCACCACCCCCGACAAGCCAAATAAAAGAGTAATAAAAATTGTACATGCCCATGAAAAATAGACACTTCCCCGCCTCCATCCCTTGGAAACACTTCAAATGAACTAGGAAAATTCCATTTTTGTATCTCCAACACATTTTAAAATAATTTCTGACGAGGACGCTTCACAGAACGTCTGAAACGCGTAAAAACGATTTCAATGATTTAAAACCATTTTTACAATGATCCAAACATAATTCTCAATGAAAAACCAAGGCACGGCATAATAAAATAATGTTAAAAAATACACAATTATGGTGACTACCCCTTTATTTAAATATATATATATATATATATATATATATATATATATATATATATATATATATATATATATATATATATATATATTAGTGGTGTAACGTATTATTCTAATTCTGATACCATTAACAATTCTCATCGATGTTTCCTATTCCCTTCAATTATCTGTTTCCATTCTTTTGGCATTTAAAAAAAAACACACGATTTAATCCGGATCTTCAACTTCTTACGTAGACCCCCAACTACCAGGTCTCCTTCTCTAACATCAGGGGTGTACGTTTTAACCTTCCAGACGTTCAAACCCAATTACAGGAGACTAAACAAGACATATTATTTCTAAGTGAAACTGCCATTTGACAGACCATTTCCCTAGGTGAGATCGTAATTAAAGGATACTCTAATTAAAATTCCAAATCTGACCCCCGAGATCGCCATGGGCATGGAATAGGTGCCGATATAAAATATGGCTTTCCATGTTGTAGCGACATCTCCAGAGAAGATCCTAACTTACCCTGTATGTGCTTCCGGGTTGCACTTGCTCAAACTACTGCATTTATATTTGCTCTTTATCACCCCCCAAAACAGCGGAGTTACTATCTTTAAAAGCATAGCTGAGAAAATTGACCACGCCCTATATGCTTATCCTTCAGCTAACATTCATGTCTGTGGAGACTTCAATGTTCAAAATGTGGAATGGTTAACTCACTCAAACAAGACCGATGATGAGGGAAGATTCTGTCAGGATTTCTCCATTCTTATGACCTCACTCAGATTGTTCACGAACCCACCCGTATTCCTAATTCTGACGGCCAGTATGCAAGTCTCCTAGACCTCTTTCTCACAACTTGCCCTGAACTGTGTTCAGATTTTGTTCTTTCTCCACTAGGATCTTCTGACTACTCACTTGTATCACTTAAGATAAAAATGAAGTGTAATAAGTCCCCAGATGTACCTCTCTATCTTATAGTCTATCGATATTCTATGGCTGCCTGGGATAGCTTCCACACATTTATATCATATCAACCTCTGCGTTCCATGTTTAAAAAGGATGTGTCCTCTATAATATCAAACCTGACAGTAGGTATAGACCATTTCATACCCCCGAAAAAATTCAAGCAAAAACCTAACATCCAGCCGTGGTTCTCTTCGGAATATGCTGCTGCCATTGCGCATATAAACCACTTTTTCCATTGCTTCCAACGTAATAGATGTACTGAGACTAAAGCCGCTTTCAGAACTGCCAGCAACCACTGTAATAAACTAATAAAGAACGCAGGAGAGTTGTATGCTCAGTCTGTCAAGTACAAAGTAGCGGAGCAGCGGCTTGGTTCCCGCCAGTTTTGGCAAATAGCAAATAGAATCCTGAACAGAAGCATGTGCTCTATCCCAACTCTCATTAATAGATCTGAGGTAATCGCGTCAGCATCAGACAAAGACAAACTCTTTGCCAAGAACTTTACAGCTAATTCTAACCTTTGCGACCGAGGCTTCCAACCTCCAATATTTCCTCCTGTATCAGACAACATGCTATGTGATATAGAAATATCTGTACGTGATGTTGCCAAGTTAATCACAAACCTTGATTCCTGACGGTATTCCAATTATAGTACTCAAAAGACTTCAACCAGAACTTGCGCCCCTCCTTGTGAAACTGTTTAAACATTGTCTTTAGGAGGATTGCTTCCCGTCACCCTGGAAAATCTTATCAGTATGCCTCATATTTAAGAATTAAGGTGATCGGTCATCTCCCTCACAGTACAGGCCCATAAGTCTCCTGTGCGTCATGAGTAAGTTGCTGGAATCTGTGTTAAATAGAGAAGTAAGCAACCATCGTAGCAAAAACAACTTTCTTAGTGACACGCAATACGGTTTCCGTTGTGCTAGATCTACAGCAGGTGTACATACACTTATATCTCATAGGATTAGCGAATCTCTCTAAGCTACCTTTCTAAGGCTACATTTCTAGGGCAATTGCTCTTGACATATCAAATACGTTTGATAGAGTATGGCATAAAGGTTTACTTCACAAGATATCCAGCTATAGTATAGCTGTAAATGTCTTCTCAATTATTAAATCGTTTCTCTCTGATAGGTGTATAAGAGTAGGGGTTGATGGGCAGAAATACGAAGCTCTTAGTATTAATGACGGAGTCCCCCAGGTGTCCATCCTGGGCCCTACTCTCTTCCTGATCTATATTAATGATTTCCAAATCACGCCCTTGCATCATTCGTTGACATCTATGCTGATGACACTACTATCTATGGTAGCACATCTAAACCGTAAACGACCAAGTGCTCTCTGATCTCTCTCCTCTGATCTTGAGCAAGTGGTACAATAGGGAAAGAGGTTGCTTGTTATTTTTAATGCATCTAAGACCAAGCTTTTATCTTAAATCATCGACGCTCTGGTCCCCATCCGGCATCAATTGAAATGAATGGCTCTCGTCTTAGAGATACCTCATGTTTTGACAAGGTTTTGGCTTGATCTTTACTCCTGATCTAAAATGAAACATGCATTAAATCCGTTGCCAAGGCCGCTGGAAAAATGGTCGGATACTTCTATCGATCCAGTAGATATCAAACTGCTGATGCAGTTCTTTATCTATATAAGAGCAAGGTACGTCCAAGGATAGAGTACTGTTGTCAAATCTGGGAAGGAGCTGCTAGAAATTACTTATTCTGCCTTGATAGAGCTACAAAATAGACTTCGTAGCCTTGTGGGGAGGTGTCATTTTCTCTTCCCTGCAACCTCTTTCTTACAGAAGAGATGTTGCGAGTTTGTCTCTGCGTTATCGTTATTTTCATGGCAGGTGCTCGGCTGAGCTCCATTCCATAGTCCCCCCTCGGCAAATTTTCACAAGAAACATCCGTCTAGCAGAAAACACTATCACTAGTTTCCCTCACTCTATATCTATGCCTAAACCTAAGCGGAGATTCCATGAGAAAAGCTTCTTTCTTAGAACTGCACGCCTATGGAATTGTCTTCCGTTTTTCTGCTTTCCAGCTGACTACAATATGGCTGTCTTCAAGTCTAACGTAAACAAGTTTTTGATGAGCTGTTCCATATAAGTTAACAAATTTACCGAATTTTCATTACTAACGGTTACTAAATTGTCCAATTTCTACTGCAAACAATATAACACCTACCCTCGAGTGGCATATTGACCTTGATAAGTTGTGATGCCAAAAATTCTATATACAGCTGTTTTGGTTTTAAAAAGATTCATATAACGTCTGCATATATATTTACAAACATAAAAATACAATAAGGAAAGCGTATACTACCCGATCAGATATTTCTAAATATTTCATCTCCAATATGTTCAATAATTGATGAGAAAACATTAAAGTTGCATGATTTCGAATGAAATGTAAAAAAATAGAATTTGAAATAATTTAGGATCGACATGCAAAATAAAAAAAAGATGGCGGAAGAGAATAATTTACAATACCCCAATCACATTTAAAAAACGAGTGTCAAAATAATATAGTTTATATACAACAAATTGTGTTTTAAATGGAACGAAGAAGGCAGTGGTGCATAGTTTTACTATGCTTATAATGATTGGACCGGTTTGTCAATAAAAGAATATATATATTTGTGTTACTATTTAAAAAAACAAAAAAATATGGCAAAAAAAAAATAATAATAATAATAACATTAATAATAACAACAATAACATTAATAACAATAATAATAATAACATTAATAATAATAATAATAATAATAATAATAATAATAATAATAATAATAATAATAATAATAATAATAATTCTGATTTCGTTCATGAACGTCTCTCTGGAAAGGGATGGGGTTCATTTCCAGATGATTTCCCTTAATCCCGTCTTCAAACCAGGAGCTTCAAAGATCAAGGGTTTTCCTAAGGGTGTTGGTGGTACCTATAGTTGCAGAGGTTTGAAGACCGCCTAAAACATCGGGGATTTGTAGTTTTTTTTTCAATTGTCCTTCCAGACGACTTGATACTACTCCTAGTGTACCAACTACGACCGTGATTATTTGTGTTTAAACCCCGTGTATACACCTTATCTCCAAGGTCAATAGAGCATACATGCTCCGCTTCTCATTCTCCTTCTCTGTCACATTCCTGTCCCAGGGTACTGAGAAGTCTACAATCTATCAGTTTTTGAAACCTTGTCAATGACGACCAAATCCGGACGATTATGCTCCAATTGCTTGGTCGTTATGACACGTTTGTCCCATCAGACCTTGCCACCCTCACTTGTTCTCCCTTCATCAGGCACCTCCTCAAACCATTTTCCAGCACACTCTGCCCCAACCCTCTTACACACCTCCCAAGATATCCGGAGTCCCATTCGATCGTGTCTTTAGCGGTACTCTCTCTGGGCCTGTCCACTATATTAATAATAATAATAATAATAATAATAATAATAATAATAATAATAATAATAATAATAATAATAATAATAATAATAGCACAATAGATGATGTGGAAAATGAAAAAAACATACATATAATATTAAGCGCACAGGGAAAAATTACTAAAACATTGGAGAAAAAGAATGGGAGAAATTGGAATCAGAAGAATGACTGGGAAAGTACAATGAATAACGATAATGAAAACAGCTGAACTATTAAGGAAAACACTTGGATGCGGTGACTAATACTCATGAACCCTATGCGCTGGCAAAACAAACTGCTGTAGATGCAAAACTTGAAAAAGTGATACTTGAAACAAAGAACATTGAAGCCACATATCTACAAATTGTCTATCCCTCGCCTAAACTCTCCGATTACCCAATCACTGTCCCCATCAACCAAAAATGAGTGAGGCCAAACAGTCGAGAAAGGTCAAACAAGATGGAAAGACCAACGAGAGAGCGCTTCCCACACCTCCGCTGAAAAAGTGCGAAGAAAACTGGGACTTTAGGGAGGCATATTACCATTAATCCAGTAGAAACTAATGTAAACCCCCAGCGAGAAATCAGCGGTAACCAGCTGTTGCGGTAGCGCAGATATATTTGCAAATGTTATCAAAAGAGGGGGAAAATACTGGAAAAAAAAATAATAATAATAATACTACTAATAATAAAACAATAATAATAATAATAATAATAATAATAATAATAATAAAACTGTTAATAATAATGCATATAGTTAGACTAACACCGTCAGCTAAAACAATCACTAAAAAGGAGAGTCTGCCTTTTCAGCTGAGTACGTGTGGACACTATGGAAACTTAGCGAAAAGGAGAAAACAATCATTGCTGTATTTTGAGTGAAAACTAATTTTTATAAATTAATTTACATGAAATGATCATAATTCATAAGACTTAGGGGTGCCCATTAATTTATATTAGGTTTGTTTTACGATTTAGCCATGTAGATACAGCAATTATAACAAATTCGTGACAGATAACTATAAATTAACGGGAACCCCAGCTGAATAATTAGTTTATGTTTTTATTTACGTTAAAACAATTATTCGTTTAGAAAAAAAACTAAGAGTGCTTAACGTTATGTGAAAACAAGAAGAATGGTCGTAATGAACTTTTACATCTTTGAAGTGTCGGTAATGATTTTAAAATAAAAATAAGTATAATATCTATTCAATAAATTTTTATGTGACATATATACAAAGATACATAAAATATAAGTTGAAACATATTAGTAATTAAATTGTATTCGAAAATACATTCTGGACGTCTTTAAAATAGATTCGAAAATACACAAACATTTTAATGTTATAAATGTTCACCGTTATGCATTCGTGTCTCCTCAGCGGAAGAGAAACAACTAAATGGTTTCAATAATATAAATATAAATATAAAGCAGTCGTGTTTTATTAGTCCGTTGATTTATTCTTTTCTTTTTAAAAAAAGGTTTTGCAATCAGTTTAAACTCATCGCTTCATAATCAAAACGACGAGCCACTTTGGTTACTCATTGACAAGAGGAATTTCTCAGTATGTAAGGAGTATAGCAGAGGAAAACATTAAGATCAAAGAATAAATGCGAAAGGTGTTTTTTTTCTCTGACACAGAAAATCCACGAATAAATTTATACTAAAATTCAGTTTTGGAAATGTTCCAAATGTATTTTTACCAAAGTTTCGACCCAACCCACGTACAATCTTAATAAGCTATGTAGTTGGGAGGGGAGCGGAAAACATACCTATAAAAAGAAGTCAGACAAACCCCATATTAGGCGTTTTTTATGCAAGTAAGACAAATTTACATTGTATTTTTATGTTATTATAATCTATAGGTATTAGGTTTAATAATAGTTGAAACAAATGTTTATCATATATGCTTATTTTATTATACTTAGAATGGAAAATTAAGCAAAAACTTATTATAACTAGTTTTAAAGATAAAACACTATATATATATATATATATATATATATATATATATATATACATACATATGACTACTTAATTTACTAACATAAATTAATATACGTAAGTATAAATTTATACGTAAATGTTTAGTATTTACTTCAACAGTGCTCAATACGTAGGCAGAGCTAGGTAGTAAGTTAAATATATATATATGACAATAAGGATACACAGAATATTACACGCTAAGATCAACCAGGCTGATGAAGTTAGCGTGGATGAAAGGTGGAATTTTTTGCCATGTATATTTTATAACTTACTTTATATATATATATATATATATATATATATATATATATATATATATATATATATATGTTTTATTTTTATTTTTATTAGCGTTTTATCTGTTTAATTCGGTTGCCGAATAATATTTACGATCGAGCAACTTCGTCAGACTTTACAGAAAACAGATATATATATATATATATATATATATATATATATATATATACAGATCAGTATAGATATACATATATGCATATATACATGTCCATCTATCTATCTATGTATCTATCTTACTATCTCTCTCTTTCTCTCTCTCTCTCTCTCTCTATATATATATATATATATATATATATATATATATATATATAGGTTAGAAAAGCATTTAATCTAAGGCATGGAAATATTTAAACAAAATGTTTTTACTATAGGCTTTAAAAGTTAAGATACAATATTTTTTTAAAAAAACATTGAATATTTTATATCTATATCATTAATTGCTAGATGAAAGATAATGTTTTTAAACTGCAACAATTGTACATTACATACAATAAATCCAAGGTAATATTTTGATTCAAGTTAAATTAAATTTTTATATCTTACTTTGTAACATTTATAAAAGTGCATTTTGAAGATGAACATTTTTCAAATTGAATATTGTACCTTTATTTGTAAAGCCTATAGTAAAAACATTTTTTAACAAATTTCCTGCCTTGGATGAAATTATTTTCTTACTTGTATCTTATGTTTTTAGGAGTATATTTGTAACCTCTCGTTCTCTCTATTTCAGTTTGTATTTCTCCTCACACCACAGCTTATTTTTGCAACCACCGCTTTGTATTATTACAGGTCTGAATATTATTTCTGTTTCAGTTTGTATTTCTCCTTACACCACAACCCATTTTTTGCAACCCCCTCTTTGTAATACAGGTCTGAATAATGAGAAAATCTTAATTTTTTAACAAAAACTTTAAATAACATTTTATATTAATTTTATATAACGTTCTTTCAGAATAGAACATCCTTAAAATTTTATAAGGGCATACTTAATATAGGTTTCATTAACAAATATTCAGTATATAACGAGAAAAATAAGATGAACATTTCAAAAGGACTGTATAACTGGTTACGGTCAAGAGTAATCATCGCCAGTGAAAGACTTTGGTATTATTATTATTATTATTATTATTATTATTATTATTATTATTATTATTATTATTTAAAGCATTTTGTGTCCTGCTCTTTTGCGCGAGGATTGATATATATATATATATATATATATATATATATATATATATATATATATTCATATATATATATATATATATATATATATATATATATATATATAAACTGAGAACGCGTGTGACGAAACTTCTCAACCTCTATACTAAACGGATTTTTGATATGTATACTTGAAATGTAGTACATAGAATATTCCGACATGTGAAACTATGTTAATTCTTTACACCAGAATGAACAAGTTGCTAGAGGGTAAAAATTGTAAAGTTGATACGCAAGAGATGGTGGTTCTTTTTTGTTTGTTTATAACTATTCCATGAATGCGCTTGACTAAAGGGTTTACATGGCAGATTCATTATGTAAATCGATTTAGTAACATATATAAAAGAGTGTGGTAGGCCGGCTTGACTATAATCTGACTTGATCTACTCTCTTTAGGTCGTAGTTTCAATCACAGCCGTAGTATTTATTTTCTTACACGAAATTAATATAATAAAAAAATATGAATAAAGACATAATACTCGCATGCACATGTCGGTGTCTGTATACATCAAATATAATATTTATGCATAGTTTACGACTGAGTCGCGCCGATCAGCCTGCTAGTATTTTTGTATAGTGTGATACATATTTTTTTATAAGTAAATATGTGACTTACTGGTAAAAAATAAAACGTATACGAGGATGATTACATTTTAATAAAGTTTAAACATTAAAAAAATATTCCAAATATATATATATATATATATATATATATATATATATATATATATATATATATATATATTTGAAATTTGTATATTTTAGCAGCATATTTTAGTTCAAGCAAATATCATTAAATGCAACGGAGACATTTTGCTTTATGAGTCTCTTTTTTAATTTTTCAATTTTCCGTATAATTTTGTGTATGAAAAAATATTAATAAAATTTCAATAGTTGTTGCTGATTCCTCCACGAATGATCATCAGGTGTTGAAGTAAAGTTCGAAGAAGCGAAAATAAGAATTAAAAGTGAAATCTAAAATATGCAGTAAACAGCGAAGAGTTAAAATCTATAGACTCGATGAACAGTCGAGTAAAACATATGTCGATTAAAAATTCGAGTATTAAAATCAGCAAGTTCGTGGAAACTGTTAACAAAGTCCGTCAAATACAAACTAAGCAATATATTTCAGAACGTTACGGCTTTTCCCGAATGCGATATGATGTATA
Organism: Euprymna scolopes; assembly: GCF_053919585.1. Lineage (NCBI taxonomy): Eukaryota > Metazoa > Mollusca > Cephalopoda > Sepiida > Sepiolidae > Euprymna > Euprymna scolopes. The sequence goes on along the minus strand of NC_136495.1, from coordinate 144,667,911 downwards.
GTGGGTTAAAGTGTTATAATATATGACGCTTCAAGAATTTTTAATTTTTCAATATTATTTTCATGTTCTATAATTTTTATGTTGTCAACGAGAACCTTTCTTTGATTGAAGGGGGCAGTTGTTTTATTTCATCAAATGTTTATATACAGCAGTAGTATTATTTAGATGCATGGTTATTCGCCGGGACAACGTTGTCGTTGTATGCCCAATGTATGTATTATTTTCGGAGTTACATTCTCCCATAAAGCATTTGAATTTATGCTTTATGGGAGAATGTAACTCAAGTATACATATCAATCTTTCACGAGAAACACCCGTCTGGCTGAAACTACTGTCAATAATTTTCCCCACTCTTTATTTGTGCCTAAATCCAAACGTAGATTCCATGAGCAAGGCTTCTTTCTTAGAACTGCACGCCAGTGGAACTCTCTGCCGCTTGCCTTTCCCCACCTAACTACACCTTGAACGTCTTCAAGTCCAGCATAAACAAACTCCTGACAAACCGCCCCCTTAAGTAAGACACTCTATCCTAATTAATTTAAATACCAATTTTAAAGAAAGATTTACGGGTCACAAGTGCTCTTTTGAAAATAATGAGTACAAAAATAGAACTTCCTTGTCTAAATATTACAATGAACTAGTAGAGCAAGGTTACTCCCCAATAGTAAATTGGAAAATTTTAAATAAAGCTAAAACCTGTTCATCTTTAAACTTGCCTTGCTACCTATGTCTTTATGAGAAATTATTTATACTTACTTTTAGAGAAAGAGATAAATTATTAAATAAGAAGCACGGAAATTCAATTAATTGCAAACATTATAAAAACCATCTTTTATGTAATTTAGTTTAGATATAAAATTTAAATAAATTTAAAATTGTCACTGATTTCTATAATTTATTAAAATACTATTAATATACTTTCTCCTCGCCTGATTTCATTCTTTACTTCCCCTATCTTATATACCTGTGTGTCTATGTGTATATGTATGTGTCTATGTATTTATTTTATGACCGTGTGTACTTAGATTTATATATTTCTATATTATTTTGTATACCCTCCCATGTTTATTCAATCCACTTGTATGTGTTTATTTGTGTATGCATCTATCCGTACTCTTGCCAAATTATTTGTATTCTTATGTATTTCTATATACATAGTTTATGTAAATTATACATATTTATGTGTGCGCATATATATATGTGGGTGCGTTGTTGTATATTAGTATATGACTGTGTGAATATATTTGTATATTTTTTGTATGTATGTGTATACCTAAAATTATGTATATATATATATATATATATATATATATATATATATATATATATTTGCTTATTTGTATGTCTGTTGGTTCTCTGTGGGTATATACATATGTATTTTATTATTTTTAATTTGGGTACTATCTACCTGTGTATCGCTACTTTTGAGTATTTCGTTGATTTAATTACTTCTTTTGCCTGAATATATTCATATATTTATATGTAAGTGTACTTGTATCTGTGTTATTAGTAATCTTGTCTTGAATGTATTAATTTGTGATTTAATATGACTCTATATCTATACTTAAATAGCTTAAACTTTCAACTTAATAGTATAGTTACATCTTTACTTATGTGAATGTATTTATGTGTATATATATATGTATGTGTGTATGTATATATATATATGTATGTATGTGTATATATATATATATATTGTACTCTTTTTATATGCATACATATTAGTAGATTTTTATTTATAATTATTGGTCCTATTTAATTTATTTACTCCCCTCTTATGGCTTAATATGTTATATTAAAAAGATAATAAATATTATATTTATTCTGTTTTTATTATTATTATTTTTATTATTATTATTATTAATATTATTATTATTATTATTATTATTATTATGTTTATTATTACTATTATTATTATTAATAATAATTTTAATATTGTTTTATCATTATATTTTTTTCTTTTATTTATATATTTATCTAATAAAAACGCGAAAATTTTAAACTTATATCATTTAGCATAAAGGGCTTAATTAATTGTAGACGTATGTTTGAACTGCGTTGATACTACTCGTGGACGTATGTGAGATGATAAATATGTGTGCAGGATACATTCGCTGTCTTTTTTGACATGTTCACATCTGACGCTTGGATTGTATCTTCTGTTTGTATGTTTCATTACTGAATTGTATAATTGTTCATAAATTGGTTGACACGCAGATCTTTTTCTTTTTCTATATACTGTCAAATTCTTACTTTCTCTCTTTCTCTCTCTAACTAGATCTCATCATTCTTTCCTGTCCCTTCTAGTCCTTATTCTCTTCATAATAACCATTTATATCTTTTTTCTTTTCTTCTCCATATTATATATATATATATATATTTCTCTATTTCTTTCTTTATTCATTTTTTTCTCTCCTCAATCACTCTGTCTCCATTATAATCTTTTAACTTTATTTAAATTGCCCCTCCTCTTTACATCTTATAATTAAAGTTCTGTGTTTTAAGTTTTTTAACTCCAACTTTTAAAGAGTTCCTACCTAAAATAAAAAAATTCATTATTCATTGAACTTTTGAATAGTCAAGTCGCTGCCTGATGATATCTGTTGCTTGATTGAAACAAGTGGCTATTTGTAGCAGCGGGATGTGAGCATGTTTATATAACAATAAACAAGTATATATATATATATATATATATATATATATATGATATTCAGAATGTGAGAGATTGTCTAAATTAAATTCCACAGCCAACAATGTCGCAGCCCACAAGAGCCATGACAGTCAACGAACCGGAAGTCCAAGACTCTAGTTTCGCCCCTATTTGGGCTCGTCAATTAGACACATCCGAACTCAGCACTCGAAACCCGAGCTTCTTGCATGCGAGGCAAGCACTCTACCAACATAGCAAACGCTCCGCACAAAATACTTTCTATTAACCAACACAGATCAAGACAAATTGCGCCGACATTCGTTTGCTCAGTAGGTAGAGTGGTTGTCTCGCATGCAAGAGGCTCGGGGTTCGAGTCCTGAGTTCGAATGTGTCTTACTGATGATCCCAAATGAGGGAGAAATTCGAATCTTTGACTTCCGGTTCGTTGACTTTCATGGCTTTTGTGAGCTGCGACGTTGTTTAGCTGTGGAATTTATTATATATATATATATATAATTTAAAGGAGATTAGACTAATAGTCTAAAGAGCTAAGTGTATTTTAATGTAACAGTGAAATTACTAGTTTAATTAAAATACAGAAAATTCTCGTTGTAATTATAATATAAAATAAGCTCGATAGTTAAATGTCCTAGAGCTAATTCAATATTAAGTAATGTGATTTACAATTTAAAAATTAAAAAAAAAAATTAAATTTAAAAATCAAATTTTAATTAAATTAAAAATCAGTTTCATAAGAAGGAACAACAACAAAGTCAATTATCTGTACGATCGTTTCGGAAATCCGTGCTTTTTATTTATTTTTATTTTATCTTCATATTTAAAAATATTTAGGGTTTCTTTTGTACATAGTGCAAATAATTGAGACTTGCAAATCATATAAACCAGGAGATAAATTTTGTGCACTATGTACAAAAGAAACTCTAAATATTTTAAAATATGAAGATATAAGAAGTACAACCAAACTATTAAATTCAAGACACGAGCTTCTGACATGTAATCATAAACGTTGGTTTAAATTTAATAAATATAAACCACCTTAAATCATTAAAAATTACTCATTAGTAAAAATAGATTACAATTTTTTTTAATAAATTAAGTTAGACCAATTACCTCCCTTAGACCCGTAAAATAAATAATAATTTAACTCAATAACACATGACAATTATCTCCCCTTAAAAACTTGCAAAATAAATATTCTCTCTATATATATTAACTGTAGCGTCTTTAAATCAAAATACGCTAACGGAAACAATTTACTGCACGAGCGTCGCCCTTTTAAAATTCATCATTCAATAAAATAAAAAGCTATAGCAAACATCTAAATGATTACTTTAAACACAGTTCGTGATTTCAAAAAACGAAAAACTAAAAGGTAACTATCTCTATATATTTTTAAATCAAATTTATTATGTAAATTCAAAAATATATATTTTTTCTACTCATTTCTATCTCTAACCTATACTAATTTTCTTATAAATTTTAAATCAAAACCTTTTATTTCAATTTTTTCAGATTCATCTGCCTTACTTTTAATGCTAGGTTTATTTATGGTGTCTTTTAAATTCAATAGAAATCCTCCTAAATTTGCTGATGAGGAGACCGTGCTTACCAAAAAAACTATATATAATTGTTCTACAAAACTTCATGTATACCCCAAATAAAAAGCACCGAAACGATCGTACAGATAATTGACTTTGTTGTTGTTCCTTCTTATGAAACTGATTTTTAATTTAATTAAAATTTGATTTTTAAATTTAATTTTTTTTTTTAATTTTTAAATTGTAAATCACATTACTTAATATATATATATATATATGTATATATATATATATATATATATGTAAATATATATAGATAGATTTCTTTCTAATCATGTCTGACCAACTTTGGTTCAAACTTCGCGTAGATCTCACGCTCCTTCTTCTTACTAATGAGCATGTTACAGTTCCAATACTGGCATCACACTTTGAACTTATTGTCCCAATATATTCACGACATTTTTTAGTCGTGAAAGTCGTTATTTCCCAATTTCTTTACTTCCCCCATGCATTTTCTCATCCTTTGAAGACTTTTCGACTAACTTTTAATCTCTTTTATGACATAAAAAACTGATGGTCGATTCATCCAAGATAATCGTTATAAGTCTGGGGCGTTTTTGTAATAGTTTTAGTTAGTTTAAAAGATATTTTTATTGAATATCGTGTTCTTTATGTCTCCTAATGACCGGATTGTGGTTTTGAAAGTCATCAGTTGTGACAATCACTTTTTACTAAAGTGTATTTCAATTCCGACATTACCTATTTATTAAAGCCTGGGATCTTAAAAGCTGGTCAGTAATCTCATGCATATCAATGACATACTAAATTTTCAAGTGTATGTGGCCATTTTAAAAACCTGTAAATAAAGGCTGGAAACTTATTAAAGGCGCTTCGTATATACATTGCCACATGTGTAGAGCAAGCTAACTTATTATAAGTCACTAAACGGTCCCCTCCAACCGAGCATAGGAAGAAGTTCCATAGTGAACTTCTTGGCCTTTTGGTCAAGATCAAATCGATTCAAGACAATTTGCACTTGATACGCTCGATCATAGAGGGGACAGAAGACGACGCCGAAGCCGCGCTAATCAGTTTGGATCAGTCCAAGGCATTCGATAGGGTCGACCATCGGTTCCTAGGATCTGTGCTAGAGGCCGCCGGATTTAATCCGGACTTCCGCAAGTGGATCTTTGTTCTGTATGACAGGCCGACGGTAGCGGTGCAGATCAACGGTAAGCTGTCGGAGTCATTCGCTGTCTCTCGGTCGGTGCGACAGGGTTGTCCGCTGTCGCCTCTGTTGTATGTCCTGGCGTTGGAACCCCTCCTTCGCAAGTTAAGGGACGAGGCGGCTACACCAGTCCTGCGCGGAATAGCTCTCCCTGGAGGCACACGAGCCAGGGTTTCCGCGTTCGCCGATGAGGTCACCGTGTTCGTGTCTTGCCTCACGGACGTTCAAGCGGTGGTCGAGGCGCTCGCTCGATACGAAGAAGTAACATGGGCCATCTTCAACCGTAGCAAGTCTGTTGGCCTGCGGTTGGGGGCCTGGACCGGGGTAAACTCGCTTCCAGGTATTTTCAGCTGGACCGATGGACCGGTCCGCATTCTCGGTGTCTGGTTTGGACCGGGACTTCAGCTGGAAAAGAATTGGTCGGAAGTAGAGTCTGAGGTCAAATCGTCAGTAAAGACTTGGATTGGAAGGAAATTGTCCTTGAAGGGTCGGGCGGAGGCGTGTGCTACATACGTCTTTCCGCTCATCCTTTACCGTTTGTCTGTACTTCCTCTCCCTGCAGAACGACTAACCCGCTTACAAGGGCGCCTCGATTCACTTTTGTGGAACGAGGGTAAGCATTATGTCTGCAGAGAGGTCTGTGTTCAAAGTCCGAGCGAGGGAGGCCTGAGTCAGCCCAGACTCTTGTGTCATAGAAACGCCGATAGATTGGCTTTCCTCGGTCGTTCGCTTGAAGGAGACGCTCCTTGGGTCCCTGTGGTTGAGAACTCGTTTCCCAATCTCAAACCCAACCCTTCGGTAGAAGGTCGTCGTAGACCGAAGGGGGAGTCCAAGTTCTTCTCCGAATGCCGAACCGCTCTTAGAGCTTTGCCGGGGACCAATGTCCTCGATCAGCCAAGGAAGAAACTGTATCGGGATTTAGTGGAGGGGACCGCGAAGGATCCACTTTGTAGGCGGATGGGATGGTCGATGGAGGTTGTCCATTCTCAATGGTGTTGGGCGCCGGGACGGGAGGTTCTGAATAACTCGGAATTCTCCCTGACTTGGCGACTGGTCCGAAATGCGCTGCCCCTCTTCGACGTACTTTTCCGGTATAAAGAACATACCAGTCGCTTCTGTCCGTGCTGTGACGAACGCGAGCCCGAAACAATCGAGCACGCGTTTTTTAGTTGCAGCCGGATACAGCCCCTATTAAAGTACGTCGAGGGGGTAACAGCTCGCATCGATGCAGAGTGTCTGCTCGATCTCGACGTAGGAACTTTTGTGTACAACATGGAGCCGCCGTTCCCCAGGGAGGAAAGTTTGGTTTTCCTAGCGATCCTAGCAGTAGCGCATGACGATTTGGATCACGCGCCTCAAGTTGGTCCACGAAGGGACATCTGTTCCTGATCGGGATCTGATCGTTTACTTTAAACATTTGCTTAAAGTAAAGATCAGATGCGATTGGAAGAGGTTGCCTAGAGTGGAATTTGACAAGAGGTGGGTGCACAGCACTAGTTTGTGCATCCGTCGAGGAGCCAAGTTTCAATACATGTTCCCTCCTTAGGCATGGCATGGGCGGTGCTGGGTCCTACGGAACCCATCCCGCCTAGGTTAGCATTATAAGTTCAGTAAAGTAACTCTTGACTGGTGGTACAAATGAGATCCTGTTCCTGATTTTATTTTTTGGTATTAGAGAACCTCTGAGTCTGCCCAACCCCCCTGCTCCTCATCTTTATTTTCTGATGCCCCCGGTCATCCCCCTACTCAGAGGTCACCTTCCTACCCCCTCCATCCGTTGCTTTAGTTTCTCCCACCTCCATTAAGGCGACTTCCCCAAACCCCATTAGGGATGCTCTGCTTGTTTTCGGTTCCCCGGAAAACAGTGGGGTATCTAGCCACATAGAATAGTACAGGGGGGTCTTACTAACAACACATTAGTAGTTTTTTCCTTATTTTTGAAATCAACATTTTCATTAGTTTTTTCCCACTCCACGAACATTTTATGCCAATTAATTCAAGAACTCTTTCTAATGAAATCGAACTTTATTTTCTCACACATACACACACACACACACACAAAAAAATGCACACACAACATACAGAAATGAATATACAAATTGTACATAGTTAAATTTTACATTGAACGCTGGGGTTATTAGTTAGATTAGGATCCACAGAGTGATTGAGGTATTTTGGTAAATGTTGCCAGTCAAGAGTAAGACTTCAAAGTCTCATCTGTTACATAGTCAAAAAGACCCTGTACCCTCCCCCTCCCAATATCTTGTAGGGCCTTGTGGCTAATTTTGTTGAATTGAATTTTTTGTACGTTTTTTATGTTCAATTTTTTCTTTCTCAATAAAATATATAAACAAGATCAAAGTGTAGTATCTGTTCCGGCAGATACTGCAAGCAAAGACCATATGTGGGGGCAACTCCACATATAGGACCTTGGTCAATGTAGGGGCAACCCTTCATACCAATTGTCACTATCCAGCTCCCTTACTCCCCGGGGAGTTGGTCCCCATTTCCCCTTAACTCCTCACATTAAAAATCGGCCTTGTGCCTAATTTGCTCGGTGGGGGAGCAAATAAATACCATCTGTCCTTCAGATGCTGCACTTCTATTTCTTGTTCTCTTTCGGTGGAGGAGAAATCCTTCACGACTGAGACAATTTTTATTTTTGTACCTTTTCTCCACGTTAAAAAACGACCCTGGTGTCTAACTCTGTCCCGTGGGGAGGCATAGTAAATAGGTACAATATCATGCATGAGGTACTTTTTCACATCGTGGCCGGTGCATAATAATTTATCATTATTGCCTCGGCACAGTGTTGCATGTTTGTACTTGTTTACAAGCACCTTAATAAAATGTCTCACGACGGCTCTGATATTCCCTTGATGGTAAATACTAGAAACCATACCCATAATGAGCGAGAATTAAAGGTACATGCTTCTTGGAGTATATCTATTTCAAAATATTAGTTTTTGAATTTATATTCGCGCACTCGTTTATTTGATAGTACTAACATGAAACGCTGAATGTAATGTATATAGATATCTCATTGCAAACTCATTAATAATGATGAAAGTCTGACGTAGGATTCACAGTGCTTATCAATGTCTCAGTTACAATATGCCATGATCATATTGATAAATATAAAAGATACATCGAATATATTATTATTGCCGTACTTTTATTTATAAATCAGACGAGATGCTTATTTGATAGATTCTGTCAATATTTGCAGATTTCTTATCTAATCAAATTGCGTGCAATCATCTGAGAATTCATTTAATTTTTTTCCCAATAATAATTTAATATGTTGTTTGAATCATAATTTCGATATTATTTAATCAAATAAGTTTCTGAATTACTCGGTAAGAAAGGCATAAATTGATGGCAAAATTTCCTGTGCTCGTTCTTTTTTTTTCTTATTTGACAGCATTACCAAAGAATGTCAGAAATTTGACAGGCCTTATTTGATGGCATTGCATGTAAAGATATGAATTATCTAAAGAAAAGGACAATAGATTTCATCAAGTCGACAGCATGAAAAATATAATTATTATTCAAAAATATTTTTACACGCGGTAAAATTCGCCTATTTATAAATATATACGTATCAACAAATACAATAAATATTAGTATGTAATCAGGAATTTCCTATGCATATCTGTATGTGAATACGCATATATTCATTTGTAAATTAACAAACACACACACACACACACGCACAAACTGATGATCGATTCATCCAAGATAATGTATAATGTGTATGCATATATATATATATATATATATATATATATATATATATATATATATATATATATGTATATATATATATATATATATATTATGGATATATGTGTACATATAAGTATATATATATGCATACACATACATATATAACTACATATATATATGTATACATGTATATATATACACTTGTCGTTTTTTCTGTACATAATATTCATATATATATGCACGTATATGTGTATATAATATTATAGATGCATATATATATGCGTATATATAACAATAAATATCATTTACAAACAAAAATCTAAATAGGAACTACAAACAATCATAAATGAATTAAAATACTTCACAGAAATCATAGATACACCACACTTATTTGCATATATATATATATATATATATATATATATATATATATATTCGCGGATTATTTACATATATATATGTAGTTATATATATATATATATATGTATGCATATATATATACACGTATATGTACACATATATCCATAATATATATATATGTGTATATATAAGTGCATGTATATATATACATGTGCGTGTTTGTGTGTGTGTGTATGTGTGCGCGTTTGTGTATTTACATATGAATATATTCGTATTCAAATACAGATATGCATAGGATATATATATATATATACATATATATATATATATATATATATATATATATATTCTCCTAATAAGTCTCAAAATATGTTTAAAATTATTGTTTCTGTTTTTAGCACATGGACCAATTATATTTTCTTTTAAATTAAAACAAACATTTGAGCTATCACATCAGAATAATTTAGTAATATTTACAATAGGTTCTCAATATCCCAACCTTGGCGACGTTCTATCGTTTACTTATTCACTGCATGATAGCATGTAATGCTTCCGCGGATTATTTACGATTAGACTACCTATTAATTGAGGATTAAAAAAAATGGGCGATTTCACCTTTTGTTATTACGCGAAATGGAATTGTAGAACATTCGTTTATTCTAATCAAATCTTGTGATGTATAAATATCAATTTGAAATATTCTGCTTACTATATATTTAACTGAAACATGCGATTCCAATTTGTTTGTCTTCTTATATGCCATTATGCTGGTAAGTATTCACATGAATTGAGATATTTGGAGTGATGTCAACAATGATGTTTATGTGTCGTATTACAGTTGTTAGCGTCTGTCAAACGCTTGTCTTATAAAAGGAGATAACCTATTTGAAACAGTCGATGATAATATGAGATAAAACAATAAGAAAATCAGACAAGTGTGAATTATGTTTTTAAAATAAATATTGCTATTTAATATCATAACATTGAAATAGGACATTCTTTTTCATTGCATACTTATGGTTCATATACGTTTAAAAAGGTATAGTGAAACATGACTTAAAATCCTTTTAAAACAAATTTAGAGTCATCTAAGAAAGTACAAACCAAAAATTAAATGTGGGATTTTAGGATAAACCTTACAATTTCTGAGAAAAATGCACACAAAAAAACATATTCAAGATACCAAACATACGAGTAGCAGAATAATATTTTATATCGAGATGTATTCATTTTTATTAATAATTTCATAGCAAAATTTATGATTTATATCAGGAAAATATTGGTTCCTCAAATTGAAGTTATTATGTATAAATCTCGATAATTTTAAACAGGATAATATATTAATTAATTCATGTATGCAATAAAATTTTAAACGCATTCAGAAAGATATTGATTAAGCAAATACTTTTTTTTATGTTTTATCATACCTACATTTTTGTTAAGCGATAGAAAACGATGCTACTATCTTCTTTAGAGATATTTAATTGTAAAGAATGTATTACATGTTTGCGAATGTTAGTGTAAATTGAATATAATTCGGAACTGAAACATTAATAATAATTAAATCAAAATGAAATGTTCAATAATTCCATATGAACAGTTCTTTATTGTTGCATTATGTTCTAATATCTACTTAATTTAAATGTATTTACCGTTGGTTTATGGTAACATTTTCTCTTATTTCATTCTTGAGTTGCATTTATCTAGAAATTTAATGAGTTCTTTCCTGAAGCTTGCAACTCTTTAGACGATTTACATTCAAAACACACTTCAGGATATGGGGACAAAAATGGATGGTCACATTGAATGCTGCCAAGACTAAACTAGTTTCCTTCAATAACTACAAGAAACCTTTTCCACCACTAATAGCAATGGCCAAAGACTCTTTATCTGAAAGCACATCTTTTAAACTCCTCGGCCTAACGTTCGTAGGAAACATGAGTTGGAGCAATTACATTTAAAGCATTGCCAGGATCGCTGCGAAAAAAGTAGGTACTTTCTAACGTGCTAGAAATCTACTAAATCCCGAACGTGTCATGTACCTCTATAAAGCCGCAATTCGCCCATGTATGAAATATTGTTGTCATATTTGGGGCGGTGCATCTGCTATTAGACTCTCACTCCTAGACAAGGTTCAAAAGAGAGTCGTTAACCCAATAGGTCCTGAACTGTCATCCACGCTTCAGCCTCTGTCCCATCGACGTAATGTAGCAGCCCTCTGCCTGTTCTACAAGTACTTTAACGGTTAATGTTTCGACAAACTGCAAGCACTTATATCGCCTCTACGTAAATACCCCCGACAAACCGGAGGACCAGTAAAATTCCACCTTTTCATAGTAGAGATCCCTTGATGTAAGAGAGGCTACTACTCAAGTAGTTTCTTCCCCAGAACCGTTAGACTTTTGAATTCCCTTCCAGGTCCCTGCTTCCCAACTGTACTGACATGCAGAAGTTCAAGTGTAACGTGAACTGACATCTTGCTGCCCAACTCCCCACCTAGTACCCCTGTAGACAGTGTCTTTCATAGTAGCCCCTATATCAAAGTAGTAATGTGCCTTGTTTGGGGTGAAAATGTAATAAAAATATGAAAATATCAAGATAATTAAGTCGAAAATAATTAATATTTTATCTAGTGGTTCCACACTCTCTCTCTCTCTCCACTCCTCTCTTTCTCTCTCTCTATCTCTCTTATATACTTTTATGTACTTAAAAAAAAGAAAATGACAGTGACTTTGAAATGGAGAGCCCCGTTTTCAATTTGAAGCAGGGGCACCTGAGCATTCTGTTTTTACAATTAAAGAGAGTTTTTTTTTTCAACGAAAGGAGTATTTATAAATATATTTGAATGTGTTCCGTTATTTTGTGCTTGAGGAATATTCGATTATGGCATGTGTAGTTTATATAAAAATTAATTTAAGTATGTATCGCCTCAAATTTCTTTTTAATTTCGGTTCGCTGAAATTATTTCAAGTAAAGAGCATTAAAAACTATATCAAAACAATAAAAAACATGAACTGATATTTTATTGACTATGGTAACATTTATTTCTTGTATATTTATTTTTTCGGGTAGTTTTGGTTGGCTTTTCTGCTAAACACCCTTACTACACGACGAAATATCCAAAAACAAGAAAGGAAAAAGTTCGGAGAAATAATGAAGCTTCACTTACTTAAGTAAAATAATCTGAAACAGCAAAATGGGATATTTAAAAAGGAAACACGTAATTAATTTAGTTTTTTAAAGCAAAGAATCGATATACATATGAATAAGAAGAAAATGGCGCCTTTTTCAAGAAGAACAACTTCGTTTCAGTTTTACAGTATTGAATGGTGTAGTAGTGCGCCTTCGGATTTAGGCTTATACTATTGTAATATAAAGAATACGCAGAAAGGGTTGTAGTCAACTGAATTTCTTTCTAGTACACTGACAAAAAGCTTAAACATATATATATATATATATATATATATATATATATATATATATATAAATAATAATAAAAACGGTTATGTAAATGTTTTTAAAATATACATAATCACGTGATCAGGACTTTTTACTTCTTTTGACACGTTCTTTTTTTATTATTCACCTATTTATCTATTTTCGAAAGAGTGCCACTTGCAAGTGGAGAAGGAAAAACAGAGTTATGCAAAATTTTTGTCGAGACTTAGCTCACGTTCCGATATTTTTTTTTGCGTTCACTTTAATAAAAACGTGAATTTATGAGGTGAATTTATTCGACACAATATGATTCAACTCCCCAAAATAAATAAAAGCTAACGTTAATCTCGATTAAAGGTAAGATGTTATTGTGGACCCTCACCCCTTTTAAAAACCTTGTCATCTTTCTGACATATTTACATTCTATGGATGTCATGCGCGAGCGAACACCCAATAATTTTATTATACCATAATTCTTCAAACTAAAACATAATTATCAACGTATGCTTACGAATATAGATATGAAAAGTCTTTGTTAAAGTTTGTGCCATAGTTCCATAGAGTACAGGCGAACACAGACCCCACAATTTTATTATACCATTCCTATTTAAGTTGAAACATACTTATCAAAGTATTATTATGTACATCTATATCAAAAACCATTGTAAACGTTTTTTTTCTCAGTTTTTATTTCCAAACTTTGTTGACCAGGATTGAACGCAGACCCCACAATTTTAATGAAACACCGTTCTGCCAGATAAAACATACCCATTCCTGATCCTCAATAATCTTCTATCATTATATGTAATCAGTTTTTTAAAATAGTCAACCATATAGGAGCCTATTCATGACCAACCACATACACACCCACAGACATTTAACTTTATGTTATATATATCTATATATCTATATATACATTTCATAAATATATGCATATATAATATAATGCTATCACTTACATTTAGTGCATACTTCTCACAATATTAAAATAAAGCCTGAATTAACATACTCCTTTATGCACAAAATACAGACTATGCATATCTAAAACCCTAGAGGTGATTAGTAAAAACGGTCTTTAAATATAATGAAGAGCTTACAAATTAGGTAAAAACGGGTATTTTTTGTGCTTACCTCCATTTCATTGTAAACCAGTGTTATCCCTTGATAAAATTATTTTGAATAACTGCAAAAATAGAAAATCAAATTTGAATGTAGCTTTGATAGATTAGAGGAGGGTTTATGATATGCTGAATATGGTAGGTGTGGCTGAAAATATAAGTGAGTTAATAGGGAAAATGCATGAGCAGTGGAAAAACCAACCAGTTTTTCAGATGTGGGTTTGTTAGGGGCAGTCAACGTTAGACGCGGTCTCTTCCGAGAAGACTCCTTTTCGCCACTTCGTTTCATAATAGCACTCATACAATTGACGCATGTCCTAACAGCGACAACGACGGTATTCCACCTGGAGAAGATTGGACCGAAGATAATGTATGTTATTTATGGACGATCTAAAATTGTTTGGCAAAACATAAAGAGAAACCGACTCTCGTGTTCAAACATACAGCAGTGAAGTGAAGACATAAGTACGGAGTTTGAAATTTACAAATGTGGAGGCGCTTTTCTTTAACACATGTTTTTCATTGTCTCTGTCTATTAGATAATTATTTGTATTAGTGAACTTGTATTCAGGTTGGCAACTTCTTAATTTATTATTAAGTGTATCATCGCAGTGTTTTTTTCTGTATTCCAACTTTTAGTGATACTTAACGCATGTAACTTTAGTTTCATTCGAGATAATCTCATCCAACCGAAATCAACTTGTTTTATCATCCCAACAACTTTTAGAAAGGTCCATGAAAGGAGTTGTATTTCAAGGAGTATTGTCACAGCCTCTTTGGACTCATTTATTACCTCATAGCCACAACATATAAGGTTTTAATTGAGCAACAGTTATAATGAGCAAGGTCTATAATATAGAAGGAGTGACGAACTGTCTAGATGCACATCTTAGTCAAATAATCTGTGACAATCATGAAGTTGTGGGCCGCTGCATTGTTCTGGGGGAAATACCCATGAGCGCTGAAGTCTTCCGGTGGAATCGCTTCCTGAACTCAAAACTTCAAAATAGTATTTGTTGTTGATGCCCAGTAAATACTGTGTGAATGTCGATCATGCTCGTGCTGAAAAAAACAAAGGAATCATCGTAAGTTTATGGGTGGATTTGTTTGAAATTCGTTGATTTGGAATGGCGAGCATGCTGCAATTGAGGAATCTGTTTTATAGTCTCTAATTGCAGTAAATCAGCTTTCATCGACAGTTACAAAAGCTTATATAATTGCATGAATAAAATTTATCGGCTTAACAATCTCTGTGCTACCATGACAATGTTTATTTACTGATGATCTCGGTGTATTCTTGGAAATAACTTCCCCATCTTAAGTTCCTTGCGAATAATTGTTTGTAGAATGCACACTCTTAAATAATCCATTATCTCTATTGACCCACAATAATCTTTATTCATAAACTTCTTTATTTTGCCATCAACTCTAATGTTTCGACTCCGCATAAATATTATTTTAATTAATGTTTGTGTATAATCAACAAGTATTCTGCATTAATTACAATACTATTTATGCGTATTTTAGGACCGGGGAAAGCTGGGCGACCTACAAGCATATCCATAAAAGTGAATGTTTGTGAAGAAACTTCTCAACGTATATATTCAAAGAATATCTGATCTACAGTAATGAAATTCATTATAAAATGGTAATCAGACACATGGAAAAAAATAATCATGAAAAACGATGCACAGAAGCCAAAATCCAAAGCTTGGTACGTGTAGTCCGTTGGATTTTCATATTTTTGCTATTTTTACTACTGCGCGTGCGCTAATCGTTTATATTTTAAGAATAAGATCGTTTGAAAATACATTTTGAAAATCGTGTTATGTTGTTGTTTCAGATGTTGATTTCGATCTCAACTCGAGGATTATTTTATTTTACTTAAGAAAAGTAAACTGTTTACAAAAATAATACTGTCATGCACATGCCTCAGATTTTTTTCTGTTTTTTTTTACAGATATTTTTAAAAGAATGTTATGGTTTCATTTAATACTGAGAGACATTGAGTACATCATCTTGTAGAAAATAATAGGATATTGAATATTACCATATCGTACACTAAAACCAATAACAGCTGACACAAAAAGAAACGCCATTTACTTTCCCAACGTTCTCAAAAATATTGTTAATACAACGTTGAAGATAATAGGATTGAGTGAGCATTATGCGTAAGCGTAAAGTCATCCAAAATCCATACCTATTAAACTTTAGTCTTATTCTTCAAGTATTTGGTTAAATATTCATTAATTGAATTTTGTTAGTACATATATAGTGAACTCGTCTGAAAAATGTTTTACCGCCATTAATATAATGTTTTTTATTTAGGCATTCGTTTCGTGGGTTCATCTGATCCATTTTATAAACAACGATGAGCAATAATATCCATTAAGGCGAAATTGTATTTTATCTTTATATAAATATTTTGTGTGTCGTTGAAGGATGTTTGCGCGCGCGTCCAGTGATTGCATGACAAAGTCTATAAAAGGCTTTTATTGGGGAATTTTACTAATTCAGTGATGAAGAAGGATACATCCGGAATAAAGTGCTTTGCTACTATTACGAGTTGCGTACAGATAAGGTGGAAAATATAGAAAATACGTTAATGCCCGAAAGGTTATGCAATAAGAAAGTAGATTCATATACACACAAATGTATGAATAATATCAGGCATATATAATGTATAAATCAGATAATAATGAATTTTGAAGATAAGAGATAAGGAAATAGAAATATAACGTGGTCATATCTATGCATATATACACGCGCATAAATTATATACATACATATATATATATATACATACATATATATATATATATACATATATATATATATATATATATATATATATATATATATATATATGCAATGCAAATATGCTAATATATTTACAGGTTTCTAAATTTTATATTTTTATTTTGAATTCGGAAAAATTGATAAAACATGTTGTCATTATATAGGCTTCAGTAATGGAAGGAGTTCATAATTCCGCTCGCGGTGATATCTGGTTAATATCTATCTATCTATCTATCTATCCATCTATCTCTCTCTCTCTCTCTCTCTATATATATATATATATATATATATATATATATATATATATACTTGTTTACTCGTCGTGTGTTGAGCATTCGTTACAAATCATAATTCCTCTAGTACTAGAATGAAAGTATAACTTATAATTCTAAGTGAATGCAGCGATTAAGACTCATCCATGTATATATATATATATATATATATATATATATATATATATATATGTTATATATATATATATATATATATATATATATATATATATATATATATATATATATATACACACATTAATTTATTTATATCGAAGGACAAATATATATTTATATCCACAATTCAATTATGGAAATTGTTATATAACTACGCCAGCGTTAGTTTGAAAAATAACAGAAACAATTAATTCATTTAAAAACTGATAATTAGTTATTGTTTTTATTACTAGTAAATAGTTTTATAAACGTGATGTTAATAAGATTAAGAACAAATCCATATACGTAAACTGACCTACAGAAATCGAGAAATCTGATTGTAGTATTCGTATAAAAGAGCCTTCGGGAAAATTAATTGTTTGAAAAAAAGGAATATTAAGAATATTAAATACACAAATGTACACAAATGTAATGTTAGTTTTAAAGCAACGTGATTAATTTTGTTAGCATAGGCATATAATTTCTACTGTAAGCCGTTGGAAAGACAACATAATATCCTACCATTCCTTACGTCCATACACACACACACATACACGCACATATATCTATCTAGCTAGCTCGCTAGCTAGCTATCTATCTATGTATTTATCTAGCTATTTATCTGTCTCTCTCACTCTCTCTCTCCCCCTCTCTCTCTCTCTCTCTCTCTATATATATATATAGAGAGAGAGAGAGGGAGGGAGAAAGAGAGGTAAACATACATATATATATATATATATATATATATAAGGCATATTTATATATATATATATATATTGAGGTAAAGAGTTATTCACATCTAAATCATCTTATATACGTAGTACTTACACATTTTCGAGGTATTATACTCTCAAGGAATACAGGGTGACCCTCAAAAGAAGCAAAACCTAAATGGAGGCCATTTAGAACATATGCTTTAGAACGGAGAAAAAAAAGGCCAAAGATCCTAGTGTTCTGATGTGATATTTTGAATATAATAAACTAGTTATGGCCAAAGTTTCATTTCATTCAGAAGAAACACTGAGAAACAATGCCTAATTAGAGTTGGGCCCCGTTTTTAGGGGGTTATCCTGTATAAGAAACATATGTTGGTGTATAATCAATCAGACGGATCAATGATATGTTCAGCGTGTTAAACAAAATAGGGTTCATATCTAGAGCTGGCAGGACTGTATGTGATTCTTACTACTTGAAAATATCATTAGTTTGAGGCTGCCCATATAATTGCCATATCGTATTTGAAACACTATTCTGAACTCTGTAACCCATTTTAACAATATGCATGTATTCAAATACTTGCATTAGTCGCATTTTATTTTTCTTTCTTCATATTATACAACGATGAAAAATGAAAAACATATACCTCTATTTAATGCTACTGTCGAGTGTTTCTTGAAGTAATTATGTTTTAGCATAACTCTATGGGTAATCGGTCTACGGATAATTAATCAAGTCTCCAACAATGAGCACAATTATCTAGCATTGGATCGAACCTACAGGAATCCAGTTGACAGTCGACAACTCTATCTACAAGGCTATGAATCGATACCCCAAATGTTGTTCATCAAGTGGTTGTCAAAGAATAAATTGCCCATCGCCTCTACAGTGCTCAAACTGTTAATTTATTTACAAACCAACGGACAGTGAGATTTTCAAAATAGTAAAATAAAGCATCTGGTGAAAGTAGATCAACGACATTACTCAACGCAAACAGGAAGTGTTTAATAGTCATCTACATACACTACTGTTTCCTTGTAACACAGCTCATTAGTGTGGCTAGACAAACACTTTAAATATATATATATATATATATATATATATTGATATATAAAAATATGTAAGTATATATATAAACATATATATGTATATATACATATATATATAGTTACTCTTGTACTAATGTTCTTTTCATATGTAACATAGTCTTATTTGAAAAAGTTCAAAGTCTATCAAATATCTACGCCTTTTAACTTTCCTTTATTAGTGAAAGAAAAATAAAAAAAATAAAAAATAATACTGTTACAGTGTTAATTGATATACTCCAATGTTTACGAAATGTATTGCCTATGAACATTTTATTGATTAAGAAAAAGCAACCAAATTAAAAAAAAAAATGTATGTTTGATATAAACGTTCCGGGATTTTGTTTGGTATAAAAATAAAAGAAAAATCGTTCCTAAAAATGATTTCTTTAATTAAATATATACACAAGAAGCGGCCCATTAATTTGTCAAGTACGACAGTTATATATTCTTCAGTAATTTGTAATCCTTACTTTATTCTCGGTTTTATTATTAAAGACAAAACAATAAAAACCAAACTGAACGATTGTTTTTAAACAATAGTCTTCATATCCTCTTTGCTTTATCTTTTTTCTTCCGCTCGCCATCATTACCATCATCAGCAGTAGCATCATCAGTATCATTATCGACCACAACAAATTTAGTTCTTTAAATTGTATCTATTCAATTATATGAGAAACCAGCTGTTACTCATTGAATTAAATTCAGAAGTCCATTTTTTTATTCCAAGCGTGTCTAACTTGTTAGTCGGTGTGAAAGTACGTTAAACTTTACTGGTAATTATCATTAGAATTTTAAAATAGTCTAATCGGGAGTTAATATCTATATATCTATAAAAGTGAAAGTGTATGTGTGTATGTGTCTGTTTGTCTGTGTAAATTTCCCTATGTAATGCCTTTGTCAATTTTCAATCTGCAGACTCGAAATTTGATATACAAGGTATTGAGATTTGGGAAAATCTTTGTAATCCGTTTTCGGACAGAAATTTGGCTGTTAAGGGGTGAAAGTCCAACGCTTTAACTGTTGAAAACTCTACCAAACTCCTCCGCCAATTTGGCTCTAAACACTAGAAATCTTAGCTATAGATTCTTTGGACATGGAGCTAACTTAATAACTTGATTTGAAACCAAAACAATACATTTTAAGGATCATAATAGGGATCGAATTAAAAAAGAAATACCGCTTTTTTCCCTCAAAATACACCTCCACACACCCGGGCAATGCCGGACTAAAATGATAAATGCTAAAATGTTGCGATGGCGCTTACCTGCTTATTACAACATAGGTGTATATAAGTTCCTGTAACTACTTGCCTGTTGGGCCATATCTTAAAGTTATTCAATTTCATTCTCTACATTAATTCTCTAAATATCCTCTCGTCACGGTAAGCTCATCCAACTGACTCCATAATTACCTGTTGCCCTAGTATAGCTTTAGTGACTATGTAAAGCCATGATCACCTGTGATGAGAAAGATATCTTTTATATCCGTATATTTTTGATTGTGCTGATTTGACCTCTATCCCAAGTTTTGTAAATAATGATTTTTGGTCTCATACTAATAAAACCTTTGCTCCAATGGATGTATTACTACGTTTTCTTTGTGAACAAGAACAGAGTACTGTAAAAGAGTAATACAAAATTCAAGAGACCTATATGCTCAATTCGTTAACTGCAAAGTAGCTGAGCAGCAGTTTGGTTCCCACCAGTTCTGGCAAATAGCTAATAGGATCCTGAACATAAACGTGCGTTCTATTCCAACCATTATCAATGGACCAGAGATCATCTCGACAGCATTCGACAATAGCAAACTATTTGCCAATAACTTTGCGGCAAATTCTACCCTGTGCGACGAAGCCCATCAACTCCCCGTATTCCCTCCTATAACAGACAACACGCTATGCAACATACAAATATCTTTGCGTGAGGTCGCCAAGCTAATCAAAAACCTTTATTCCAGTAAAGCAACTGGTCCTGACGGTATTCCAATTATAGTGTTAAAAAAATTACAACCATAACTTGCCCCCATACTTACCAAACTGTTTAAGCGTTGCCTTAAGGAGAAGTGCTTTCCAACACCCTGGAAAACCTCATCAGTTTGCCCTGTATTTAAGAATTCAGGTGAAAAGTCATCCCCCTCTCAGTACAGACCTATAAGTCTCCTGTATGTCATGGGTAAGTGGGTTGAACCCACAATAAATAGAAAAGTAGTCAACCACCTCAGCAGAAATAAAAACTTCTTAGCGACAGCCAATATGGTTTCCGTTCTGCTAGATCTTACGCAGATGTGCTAACGGTTATACCTCATAGGATTAGCGAATCTCGACAAAGGCTTCGTTTCTAGGGCAATTGCTCTTTACATATCAAAGGCCTTCGATAAGGTTTGGCATAAAGGCCTCCTACACAAGATTTCCAGCTACGGTATAACTGGAAATGGTTTCTCGATCATTAAATCATTTCTCTCTGATAAGCTCATAAGAGTAGTGGTCGATGGGCAGAAATCAGAGACCCACAGTATTAATGCTGGAGTCCCTGACGGGTCCATACTGGGCGCAACTCTCTTCCTGATCTACATCAATGATCTCCCAAAACACATACTAAGCTATGCTGATGACACGACTATCTATGTCAACACATCACAGGCCGTAAAAGATGATGTTATCTCTGATTCTCTCTCCTCTTATCTTGAGCGTGTTGTACAATGGGAGAGGAGGTGGCTAGATACCTTTAATGCATCAAAGACCAAGCTCCTATATCTACATCATAAACGCTCTGACCCTCATCTGGCATCAATTGAAATGGATGGTTCTCGTCTAGGGGAGGCCCATGTTTTGATAGTCTTCTGGGTTTGACCTTTACTCCGAATCTTAAATGGAACACATACACCAAGTATGTGGCCAAGGTCGCTGGGAAAATGGTGGGATCCTTCTACCGCTCCAGTAGATATCTCACTAATGATGCAATTCTCTATGTATATAAATGCCAAGTACGTCCAAGGATGGAGTACCGCTGTCACATCTGGGCGGGAGTTGCTAAAACCAGCCTATCCTGCCTTGGCAGAGTACAAAATAGACTTCGTGGCTTGATGGGGGGCCCTTTTCTCTTTCCCTCAACGTATTTCCCACAGAAAAGACGTAGCGAGCCTATCTTTGTTCTATAGTTATTTCCATGCCAAGTGACCGTCTGAGCTTCAATCTCTGGTCCCCCCTCGCCAATCTTTTTTCAAATAACACCCCACTAGCTGAAACCACCGTCAATAATTTCCCCCCACTCCTTATCTGTGCCTAAATCAAAACGTAGATTCCATGAGCAAAGCTTCTTTCTTAGAACTGCACGCATTTGGAACTCTGTTCCGCTTGCCTATTTCCCTCCCGACTTCAACATGGATGTCTTCAAGTCCAACACAAACAAATTCCTGATGACCCCCCCCTTTAAGTAATTACACTTTATCAATTCTCCAATACTATTACTACACTATCCCATTGATTACTTTACACACAATAACCCTTACCCCCGACTGGCCCTTGGGCCTTGATATGTGGGGAACTCCATGTAAAAAAAAGTTTATTTTTTTCTCTTCTTTCTTATACATTATCTTTATTGAGCTTGAATGGGTAATAGTATGCATGCCTCGCTCCCCGTATTTGTTCAAATTTCACGTATATATATATATATATATATATATATATATATATATATATATATATGTATATATATATATATATATATATATATATATATATATATATATATATATATATATATATAAAGTATAGTTGTGTGTATGCAGAAATGGGTGCATATCATATAACGTATTTGCGATCAATAAAGTATACCCTTACTCGATTTTGTAACTGTGAGGTAGAATTTGACAGGTTATGTATGTTTTCCCTACGCAATACTAAAATTTGCTAATTTTCTCAACCCAGGTATTAATTACGTCAATATTTAATAAGCACATATATTAATTACATTAAATAAGCGCAGATATCAAATGTTACGACCAACATGTTAAATAAGCCAAACTTAATACGACAGAATCAGCTAATTTGATTACACAAGACTATTGCGTTTAAGGGCATAGAAAGCATGGGTTAGGATATATAAAATATAGTTTTGCACCTCTTCGGACCATATATCTAATCAGTTAAAGTCATTTTAAACTGTGCCACCACTCTTTCAAAAACGTCTCACTTCACGGCTACACATTTATACAACTCTTTACAAACGATAAGTTTATAATGAAGCCGTTCCACATGTAGGGTTAAAAAGCAAGTAATATGTACAATACTATTTAAAGCATTGCATAAGCTACAAGCTTCCCGTAAATCGATGCGATAGGAAAACCCTTTCGCCTTTAATTATTAAAAATCAAATATATTGTTTAGTAAAGGGTCATTATATTACGTATTTTACTCGGACTGTTGTTTCCATCTTGATTGTTTTTTGTGTAACATTTCGGTCGGTTTGACCTTGGTCGTTTTTAGTTATGCAAGTTTTTGTTTAGAAGAAAAACGAAAAGTTACTGGCTCTGTTGATATTTTCGTAATCTGGATTTCATCTGTTTTATGACAACGGTTTAGTACGTGTGAAAAAAAAAAATGGTCTGCAAAGGACGGACAGAGAATTATCTTCTTTCCATCGTCGAAATTTTTAGAATGCAGTTTTTTTTTTATATTGTTCTCACATTAAGAATCTCCCAAACTTGGTCTGCTAAATAAATTTGGCGTATATTATTCTCATATATACCCTTTTTTTGTCATGTGACTTTCGGTCTGTGGCTCGACTCGTATTAGATGTGTCTTTGAGAGTCGAATAGATCTTGGTCTGATATGACATGCATTGCTTGTTTGTTTTTTCGGACATCGCTTTTATGTATGGTGTGCACACCGTGATAAGTTTTCAGGTGTTGTCTTTTTCCTATTTTCTCTAGGTTTTCAGCGGCCGATGTAACGCTTTCTGTATAGTAATTTCGGTAGAGGCTTATTCTTAGATTGCCAAATTCCTCGTGGTATGTGTTGTAGCTGCAACATATTGTTCTTAAAAGGTGTTGAAATCACCGGATAATTCTTTTTTTACGTTATATGGATGTGCGAATTTGAATTTTAGGTATTGCCCCGTGAACGTTAGTGTTCGATACACGGCGGATGCAAGATTCTGGATGCATTCCTCTCCCGCACGATCAAAACAAGTAATATAAACAATCAACTCTCATCAGAAAAAATCAGAACCGTAAAAGGTATTTGTTTTATATTTGGTTAGCTGTCTAGCCAGTTTACTCTCATTAAAGTTTTTTTTTTTTTTATTTTTATGATATGAACGTCAGCCCCACGCGTTTGTTATAGATATTTTCTCTAATGTAACCGATCCAGAAGATATCTCTCTACTGATGCAATTCTCT
Source organism: Euprymna scolopes (assembly GCF_053919585.1). Taxonomy (NCBI): domain Eukaryota; kingdom Metazoa; phylum Mollusca; class Cephalopoda; order Sepiida; family Sepiolidae; genus Euprymna; species Euprymna scolopes. The sequence continues at coordinate 144,643,400 of NC_136495.1, read as the reverse complement.
ATCTTTATAAAAGCCAAGTACCTCCAAGGCTGGAGTACTGCTATCACATCTGGACAGGAGCTGCTAAAAACAGTCTATCCTGCCTTGACAGAGTACAAAATAGACTTCGTGGTTTAGTGGGGGATGCCCTTTTCTCTTCCCTGCAACCTCTCTCCCACAGAAGAGACGTTGCAATCCTGTCTTTGTTTTATCGTTATTTCCATGGCAAGTGCTCGTCTGAGCTCCAATCCCTCGTCCCCGCCTTGTCAATCTTTTACGAGAAACACCCGTCTGGCTGAAACTACTGTCAATAATTTTCCCCACTCTTTATCTGTGCCTAAATCAAAACGTAGATTCCATAAGCAAACCTTCTTTCTTAGAACTACACGCCAGTCGAACTCTCTGCCGCTTGCCAGTTTCCCACCTGACTACAACCTGGACGTCTTCAAGTCCAACATAAACAAACTCATGACAAACCGCCCCCTTAAGTAAGACACTCTATCAAAACCCCCAATACTAATGATTACTGCAATACTATCTCATGGATTACTGTACGCGCAGTAACCCATATCCCTGAGTGGCCCTCGGGCCTTGATATGTGGTGACCCCTATGCAAAAAAAGATTAATGGCTCATATTTATATAATCAGTATTAATATCATTTGTATACTTTAGATTTCTTATAGTAGAAAACACAACAAAAAATGATTTTTTTTTTCAGATTTTAACTTGAAAAGAACGATTTCACAATCAATACTGAATAATACATTTATTAAATCTACAGTGACTACAATATATTCCTGGATTAGTTTTAGTGTTATCTACTTAGGTTATCGTACCAAAATTCACTCCATAAACACCAATGCCAAAATATGTACTTATAGTTATTAAAGAAGAATACTTTTAATTGAGTAAATATACAATATATCCTTCAACAACCAGTTTTAGTAATCTTCGAATTAATGTATGTACAAGTTTCAGCATGTAGAAAAATAGAAAAGTCAGATACTGGACATATATGAACTCTATACGGAATGATGATAAATCATTGATTCTATCTAGCAAATCCTTCTAAGCACTATTTAAGTAATTTCAAACAGAACAGGTCCGACATAGGAATCATAAAATAAATATGAAACAGCATGACACAATAGTAAATAAAAATACTCCTATATTGTGCGTTGTTTTTAATGTTAGTTTATAAGTTAAGGAGTTCCAATATATATAACCGTACTCTAATGCATAAAATCAAAGTCACAAGCAATATTTTTAAAATATACTAACAGGCTGTATAGACGTTTTCGGAATTTACTAATAACCAATATTGTTCCACACTCCCATGAATTTATTTTCTTCGAAATCGGTTAAATCACCCATTTCAATTGAATCGATCGATGTATTGTTCTATTGGAGGGGCCCCATACACCTTGTGTACTGGGAGAACGTTTTACATGACTCCTTACAGTGACCTAGTAAACAATACTGTCGACTCAATGATGCACTGTTTAAAGCCTTATAATCATTAAACATATATGCATTAAAATAATGGCATGATTTAAAGTTTAATAATACACGCGGTTCAATGGCGCTCTAAACAGAAACATACACTGCGAGAGAGTGTCTGTCTTCTCTAAGTGACTACTGTTTTTTTAATGAAATCTTTTTTTACATAATTAATTAGATTACATTTAAACGTACGAAATTAAAGTAATATGTTTTAAGTGTGCGCTAAAAACGTTTATTTTTAACATTCCCCTATCTTATAAAATAATATGCGTCTGACTTCATAGGCTGGGTCGTTCTGCTTGTGCGGTGATAGAATTTCGCATATAAACGTGTGACTTAAGGAGTACAAAAATCTTAAATTTTGATAAAATCTGATCTTCTTTCTTGAATCAGATTATTTCGATCATCGATTGTCCAAAATTTATTGTAATTATTCCAATATCAAACCTCTGTAAGCATAACCACATACACATTACGTGCACTCGTAGGAAACAGAAAATAAACAATCCAGGTTTTTAAAAGTATATATGAAACAAATTTACGCACAGACTCGCAGAAAAAGGTTATTATACATATACTATTAGAGCTGCTTATGTAATGTTATAATATATATATATAAGGAGGTAAGCGACGGTTTTATGAACGGTTTCCATAGCAACTACGTCGGCTCAGCGACTACCGTTGCTACTAAATCACTTATGTCGCTAAAAGAGAAGAAGCAAGTGAAATAGACACGATAATGAATATATCTCTTTAATCTATATTTTTAATGTGCACAAATGTTTTTCCAACATCTACATCGATTACTTTTGCCTATTTTTATCATCAACCAAAATAATACATATAGTTTACGAGTTCAATTTGACAATAGTTTCTTATTTATAATAAGAATAATTTGGTTTCTGTTGCAAACGTCTTTTTCAATGGTTTCTATTTCACGAAATGTTTGGGTATTTTACGATTGTTGCTTGAACGTATTATATTACATGTGAAAATAATATCTAAAACGTAAATGGTTCAATAATAAATAAATTTTATTCGGGGAAAACCGTGAAATCAAGACAACACGAGGAAAAGGAAGTAGACATAGGAAACGGTGATATTGACTCATAGATCTGTAGAATGAGAATGTCCGAATATATCGTTTAACATCGAGTGAAATTACATCTTAAATATAGTAAAACATTGCGAGGGAGAAATTATAATTAGAAACAATTGATAATGAATTATTTATTCGATAATGAAAAATATTGGACATAATTCAATCTATTAGAATTTCTGACAGAAAAAAAAAACAAAAAATTGAAAAAAATAAAAGGATAAAAAGATCGCTTGGAAAATAGAAAATACCTGGAGATTTAGGACGAATAACCAGCCGTAATTACCGTCATGAGTCTTAGTAAACTGGATAAAATTATTTAAAGCAGTTTTAAAGCATATAAATTATCAGGAATTAAAATCATTAATCACGTAATATATCTTTCATTCTGACACCCCCATATTTGAATAAATGGTTAAGATGCAGTTTTAGTCATTAAAAACTACTTTCAAGCTTCACCGCTCACGTATTTTCTTATCAAATTTCAAACACTTACTACAGTTTATAGTTCACCTTGTCAGCTATATTGTAAAAAAAAAACTCTTGGGCTGAAGACGTAATCCCTCAACGATTAGAAAAACATGTATGCACGCATGTAGCCAATCAATGTTTATATGTATCAATTAAATATATATATATATATATATATATATATATATATATATATATATATATATATATATATATATATATATATATATATATGACTACTTTGTTAAACCCCATAAATTAATATATGAATATATAATTTATGGGTAAGCTTCCAGTATTTACCTCAGCAGTGGTCAATATATTGATTGAGCTAGGTAGTAATTATGAACATATATATGCCAATAAAGCTACACCGAATATTCTGCGTTTAATTCCCCTGAGAATTCGCCAGGCGTATACGAAAAGTTGTGCTTGTTGCGCATTTATATATACGCACATTCTATTGAATTTTCTTGTTAGCCCATCAACTTCCTATTTGCTCTCGCGCCCATGCTAATAATCAGATCGGCAGAACCTTACAGGACACAGAGGCAGATCACTTCCGGTTCACACCTTATCTTTTTGAGTTTTATTGGAAGGGTAGATATCCTTTTGTTGTAAGTCGATCGGCGTTCAGCCTAGGTGTAGTTAGATAGGTTATTTTGTTTTTTAGGCTATGTTTCAGAAATTATGTTTCATATATATATATATATATATATATATATATATATATATATGTGGGTGTGTGTGTGTATATATATATGTGTGTGTGTGTGTGTTTATATATATATATATGTATATATATATACTTGTTAGTCTATATGTATGTTTATTTTGTTTTATATTTATTGTTTATTTCTTTTCTATTGTTATTTTCCATTTCAAAATAATTTTGCGCTTTTTTTTTAGTAAAGCTTATCCTTTGTAAACAGTTGTTTTCTATTTCTCTCATATCGTTTCATAGGTATAGGTGTTGGAAGGGAAAACCATCGCTCGTTATATAATCCAACTCAAATCTTTGTAGCTGTTCAATATTTTTAGTTACAAAAATACATGTGGAATAACCCTCATAAAAAAGCGAACTCCAATTCCATGCAACTCCATACTACAACATGACTATATATATACATATATACACATATATATATATATATATGTGTGTGTGTGTGTGTTTGTGTGAATACATCCATATCGAAAGAGCATTTCTTTCTCTATTTTGCAGTTACACTCTCATGCTCTCTCTATATGCAGGTATATTTTATATAATTCTATAGACACAGTAATACACACACACACACAAACACACATATATATATATATATGTGTGTGTGTATGTATGTCCGTGTGTGTATGTGTAAGATTCATAATTTTATGAAACAACCAAAAGAAAAATAGACAAAAAACATTGGAAACGTGTCAGTCTGTCAGATTCAGACACAATATTTCAATAAAATATGCATTCGAACAGTTTTAAAAAAGACTCGATCGAGGATTAGAATATATGTCACGGTTTGTACAATCAAGTAATTTTTAACATAGTATACTATCTATATATATATATATATATATATATATATATATATATATATATATATACAAAAACATATATATACATATATATATATTTATACATATATATACATATATACATATATATGTATATATACATATATATATGTATATATATGTATATATATATAAATATATATATATATATATATATGTATATATGTATATGTATATATATACATATACATATATATACATATATACATATATATACATATATACATATATATATATATATATATATATATATATATATATATATATATATATATATATATATATATATATATATGACGGTTCTTCTTTGTTGAGAAATCCCAGAAATAGAATTTCTCCCCGAAATCGTAACGTAAGAAAAAATGTAACGCACCAGACGTAGAATGAAACGGTAATTATATTTTACAACGCAAGCAGAATAATATTCAAATTAAGAAAAAAACAATTAGGTCAGAAAGTGGATAATTATAAAATAGGGGCGAGGGAGCGTGATACACTATTGCAAGATACTTAACTGTCATGAAGTTACATTCAAATTGATGATCTAGTATCTGGGGAAAGATTAATAATCCACTGTTTATAATGTGGAGCGATCCAGCTTCGCCGATATGCAATTCGATGCTTGTTAATGTTCGTTCATCCACCTGACTTCCCTGTGTTTTTTTCTTGTTTATTTCTTAACCGCCGATGTGAATACGACTCGACGAGAATACTTACTGGGTTATGTCTAATCGGAGAGATATCTAATTCCAACGCATCTGAGTCGAGGTATATTCGTAGTTTTTGGTATATATCTATTTTTGGCGTGGGGAACAGGATTCGAACTGGGGTTTCTAATTGTTCACCATGCAAATTGCAGTAGCTGGTTAATCACATTTTTTTGTTGACATTCACACGCTGATGCCCACTCACTTTGACTCGGCTCTATTCCCTCGTGTTTTAACGTGTATTCTCTATTCGTCCCCATTACCTCTGTTTTTTGCCTCAAGTGATATAAGTGGTGTCTTATTTGTTTGTTTCGTTTAGCTCAACGTCAGCACCGATGCTGTCGTGCACGTGTGGCCGTCAGCGATTAGGTATCCATATTTCATTAGTATCTCCTTTACTATTCGTCCTTGTGGAGTAAATGTGCAAGTTGTCACCATATGTCTCCTAGTGTCTACGAATTTATGCAATCTATGGGGGGATCTTTCTCTACGGGAAGGTCCCTTTCAGAATACTATCTATTCGTAGGTTTGCTGTGTCATGACGCTGCGTCCACTGATGTTTCATCTACTCTCCCTTAATATTTCTTTATTATGTTAAAAGTGTCTTGTTTCTGCGTTTAGGTTTATATACTTTATATTGTTTATGTTTCCAGCGATTTTGTACTGTCCTTGATGTTTCGCCTTAATGAGTTGCCCATTTAGAGATAGGATGTTAACAATTCCTCCTCCCCTTCTCGAAATCTATTTTCTATCGTATGTGGCCGTTATTGTTCTCTGGCTATTCTATGAGTTAATTTTTTGCCAATTTCTATTCTTCAGCTAGAATTTGTTGTAACTTAATTATGTAATCGGACATATTCGGAATAAGCTCATTACGGACTGATTGCTCTTTTTTCACCACCAACTTTTCTTGCAGTTAATGACCAAAGACTAACTCAAAAGGACTGAAACCTTACGGATCCTAAACTGCTTCCCTTCAGCTTTGTTCTTCACACAAATAGCCTATTAACATTGTCTTCAGGGTGGCATGAAATCGTTATAACATTCCTGTGACTGAGGATGATAAGCGAGTGACTCTATATAGTTGATTCTGAATTGCTCTGTAACATGATTAAATCTCATTGACATAAATTTATACAGTTAGTCGGTCTTTATGATTCTGGGCAGTCTTATTTTATTGAAAAACTTCTCAAGGCGTTTACCGCTTTCTTCTTATTGATGTTGCGTAATAGGTGTGGTTCGAGAAAACTCGTGGACGCACACCGTATAGTAAAATTACATTTGTGGCCTGTCTTTGTATTGAGTAAAGCTCGTATAATGTTTCGATTAAATGGTTCTTCTTCTGCTGGATAGGTTGATACGGAACCTGAGGAATGTTTTTGTTGGGCTTTCCCGTCTTTCACATGTTCCACAGGTTCTGCAGAACTTCTTTATATTCACCACAATACTTGGCCAGTAAATATGTCTGACCTTATTTTCTAGGGTCTTATTGACTCCAAAGTTATCTGCCAACGGTATCTCATGCGCGACCTTAATAATGCCCCCTCCATATTTACCGGACATTATTTATATTCGTGTTATGTTTTTTCTCTTTCTCCAATTGTGTTGTGGGCATTCCATTTCTTCATTTTCACTCCGTTATTAAGGAAATATGATTTCTTTTAGTCACAAGGAAATTCCTCTACTTGAAAGAGCAGTGGTTTCAGATCGGCATTGCCTTGCTGCTGCTTGATAAGCATTTGCCATGGTACGGATAAAGCGGGTAGGAACGCTATTCCTACTCTCCTCCAGTGTTTTCTATCTAGTTAACTGTCGTCTAACTTTTTGTCCTACATTTTGCCAATATTCCAGTAGGCGCTTCATCAAAGACTGTCTCGTGACTTGTCTACATCTGTTATGGCTTTTGCTGGTAAATTTGCCTTTTTGTCTTATATCATGGCAACGTTCGTCATTGGAAGGTCATCAAGAACGCTTACTGTGACCGCTACTGAGCCCGAATCTGATACTATGTGGACTTTGAATCATGTGACAGTCATGGATGTGTTTTCTATGCCCTTAATTGTAATTTATCAATCTGTGTCTCCTTTTGATTGTTTTGGCATTGTTCCCCCTCCCCCTAGAGACTATGATGCACCAGTATCCCTGGGGAGTTTAATGGGTTCTCCTGGTTTTTCTTTATCTCGGGCGATATATCATTTTTATATGACGAGTTTATAAGTTTTTCTATCTTTTTTAGATATCGCTCCTTGTGGCTTGCCTGGGATAACCTAATTAATCTCGGTGAATCTCTTCACCTGACAATTTGCAGTAATGTGACCCGGCTTCCCGCAGTTGAAGCACACGATGGGGGTCGTTTCCTTTCCCAGTAATGTACTTAGAGATTTTTTGATCCGCGGATTGTCGATTATCCTTTTTACCAGACAATGCCTCCTAACTTTCTAATACGTGGTTACTTGGCTTTTACTCTACTTATTTTGTTTATTAACATCTGCCGATGTGGCTATATCGAGCATTGTTTCGCTACCCTAATGTCATCGCGTGTACAGTTTTAGAACTCCACAATTAATATAAGTTGTTCCAACCTGTCAAAGTCATCCTCCCCGTCCTTGGAGTGGCACCACCGACTAAAGTGTCCCACTTTCAGTTTGACGACATTTACATAAATTTGCCCTTCGGTTTTTCTCACGTTTCAAAATTTCTGTTGATAAGCTTGCGGGACTAATTCGTATTCTTTAAAGTTACCTGTTTTTTGTGTCTCGTAAACTGCACAGTCTTCCGCTGAGAGTGCCACCTATGATTTTTTTTAAAACTTTACCGCTTAATGTTGTCTGCAGAAGCATTACTCAACATTCTCTCGGCCATTTTATGTTCAGGGCGGTCCACTCGAAATGTAGTAAGTAGTCATCAACTTCCTTCTCCGCAAACTTTGGGGCAAGGCGGACTTGTTTCGTCAGATAAAACTTGCATTGATTATCTCCCCGTTGTTGAGACATACTCAACTCGTTCATTATACTATCTTGCTCGATTCAAGGCTTCTTTACCGTCATCCTACCTATTATTCTTTTGTATTTTTTTCTATCAAGTTCAACCTGATCAGGCGTCGTCTATGCTGGTAAGTTTCCAATATCTCTTCATCAAATATATCGTTGTTGATCATCAGCTCAGCTATCATTCTTATCAACTGGCTTTTTTCTCATAATTTCCCTAACCTCTACATCTAATTTATTTCCTATCATAATTATATCGTCTTTCTTAAACCTATGTAACATGTCTTATAATGTTTGTTTTTTAATTTCTTCTATGTTCGTCATTCATTCTGCCTAACTTGTTCGTGCACAATATTTAGATATTCCAATGAGAGTTGTTAACCAAGAGGGAAGATCACATCACACTTACTTAGCATGTAATTATTTCCGGATAGCCCCATGTGACGGTACGTCCCAGTTGAGAGATCCCCAAAAGGGGATATATCCCAGACACCGTATCGGAGGAAAAATCTAACACTTTACCCAGATTCTGGACAGTATTCACCGTCCTGGAAGTCTTCATCTAGATTCACGGTTTACGAAATAAACTAGGCAATGAAATGATGAAGGAACATCCATATAGGAGTTATACCCGTCACTTTATTGTATATTAAACTTCGACAAACAGACCAAACAACGGTATAATAATAATAATAATAATAATAATAATAATAATAATAATAATAATAACAGTAATAATAATAATAATAATAATAATAATAATAATAATAATAAAAGAAACCATGCAGGCAGTGCCAAACGCATCATAAAATGAGTCAACTACAGGTACAGCTTTTAAAATTACTTTTTTATTTTGTATGTTACTTTTTTTTTGCATGAAACTATAGCTAAGTCTAAGGAGGCAAGCAGAAAATATTCAAAGTAAAAAAAGCAATTCCGTCAACTTAGTCAAAATTTATAAATAGTGCTGTGAGAAAGTGGTACAGTATTGCAAGATGCTGAGCTGTTATAAATTTACATCCAAATCGATGAGCAATTGTCCAAGGAAAATATAGTAATCCATTGTTTATAATGATGGAGATCCAGCTTCGCCAATATGCAATTCGATAATTTTCAATGTTCGTTCATTCCCTTGTGATCTATTGTCTTTATTTCTTATTTCTTAACCAACGACAGAATGACGACGGAATTTTAGTTAGAACCACAAGTCAAATCGTGCAGTTAATGAGAACATTAGATCCTGACAGACTTGGTATTCTTAAGAAACAATGAACGATATATGCTTCTAGATATTGAAATATTTATTAATATGAATGTGTGTATATATATATATATATATATACATATATATACACTTATAAAACACACACATATATATATACACGCACACACACTCTCACATATATATATATATATATATATATATATATATATATATATACATATATATATATATATCCACACACGGACACACACATGTGTATATATACTTTTGTCTGCAAAAGCATTACCCAGCATTCTCTCGGCCAGTTTATGTTCAGGGCGGTCCACTCGAAATGTAGTAAGTAGTCATCAGCTCCCTTCTCCGCAAACTTTGGTACAAGGCGGACTTATATATATATATATATATATATATATATATATATATATATATATATATCGGGTAAAGTATATATTAGAATGATAAAACGCAGACAACAGCCACTGTTATTTCACTAAGCAATTCATTATTTTTTAAATTCCTATTTTTACACAGACATGTACAATATTTACTAAATAAACATGATAGGCTTCCATCTGTATTTATCAATAACTAAGATATCTCACCTTTTTTAGTTAGGCTTTTATTCGGAACTGATGATATTACTTTTCAAATAGCAAATAAAAGACGTTATAAATTAAGGCTGTTAAATACGACTTGTTCTAAAAGGGAACCAGAGAAAATGTAAAAATTCAGAACTTTAATAGAGATAATTTTTTTAAAACAATACAGAAAACAGGTGTAAAGGGGAACTTTATGTGTAAGTAATAAGGAGTTTTATTGTTTGTTTGTTTTTCTTTATTTTGTTTTCATCACTCACGCTTCATTTATATACTGCAATTATTTATTTGCTTTTTTATTTTGTTTGTTTTTTTCCTTGGTTTTATTCTACTTTTTTAATATTATCGAATAAGTTAAAGACTTTACTTATAGTTAAAATATTAGAAATTGAATATAAACAAGTGGCATATTATAATATCATGTTAATATTGTAAAACCATAGATTATTATATGATAATAGAAAGGTTTTATTAATTAGAAAAGATACAAAATTATATAAAATGTATAATATAAATTATATAGATGGATAAAAATAAAATATGAATAAATATACAGAGACATAATCATATAAAAAATAACGATAATAATTAGAGTTTTATAACGATTATACTCATGATAAATATACACACATGAACACCATCATGTATAGGTGTATGTATGTATGTCTGTATTATTATTATTATCACTGTTATTATTACTGTTATTATTATTATTATTATTATTATTATTATTATTATTTTACCGTTGTTTGGTCTGTTTGTCGAAGTTTAATATATACATATATATGTATACATATATGCACATACAAAAGTGCTAATATAGATACACTTTAATAAATAGAAACGTACAAATGAACACCGCAGTTACCTGTTCCATATGTAAAGCATGACTATGTAAACCAAATTTAAACCTGTTGGAAAACATTCTGTATTTTAGATTGTGAAATAAAAATTAATAATAAATACGTCAGAACTCCGGTTTTGTAACTCGCTCAACAGATATAAAATCGAGCGTAATTACATTAAAAAAAGGGAACAATCAATCAAAAAAATAAAGCAGCGGAAAAAAAGGGGAAAACTAATTATTAATTATAAACGAGATTAAGACCTAAGTGATTCTTATTCGGATAAATATATGTGTTATTTCGAGATTGAAAGCCTTTTTACCTACGTTCCACTCTCAGAGACTATTGATATATGTGCCGATGCCGTTTATCGCAGTCAGTTACCAACTCCCCCTATTCCTAAGAATATTTTTGTGGAATTTATGGAATTCGCCACCATGTCGGTCGGATTCAGTTTTAATAACATTATGTACAGGCTGGTAGATAGGATGTCCATGGGTTCTCCCCTGGGACCGGCTCTCCCAAACATTTTCGTAAGTTTCCACGAAAAGGGTCTTTTATCTCGCTTTAAAAAATAGATATCTATTTTCATTACGTTTAGGACACTTTTTGTCTGTTCAACAATGAAACGGAAGCAGATGCCTTCTTCGCATCCCTTAATGATATTCACCCAGTTCTTAAATTTACTATAGAGAAGGAAAATAATTATGTCCTTCCTTTTCTTGATATAATGGTCTGTAAAACACCTTCCATTTTATTGGCTTCCATCTACTGTAAACCTACGTTTTATCCATAGAGCATTATATGTTCAGACACCAAATTAAACGATGAAGTAACATTTATTACCAAGACTCTTTGCAGTAATGGTTTTCCCTTGCAAATCGTGGAATCAGCAATAATAAATACAATTTCTGATTTCAACAAATTAAACAGGCATCTCTTGGAAAATGCCGTATCGACCTACGCCTACCTTAGCTAGGTAATATTAGTGAAAGATTTGCCAAGCAAATTTCTTCGGTAGGTAAACAATGTTACTTTGCATGAAATATCCGTGTTGCAACCCATATAGTCTTCCATTTGTAAAGACGTTCTCCCCCACCCACCCACCCACCATACCAATCCCATTATTTATTTATTCAAATGTAGCTGCCGTGTGTGCTACGCCGGCGAACGCTTCAAAGATTAGATAATAGGGCAAAACAACATGTTACCTCCAAAATTAAGAATGGGAACTACCTACCATTCGTAGGTTTATAGCAATACCCATGGCTCATCTATAGGAGAGCACCGTATAAATAATCGTATTTGCGCTTCGAATTATACTGCCGACTTTTTCCCCTCCTTAGAAAATCGCATTCTCTTTACAATCTAAAAATTCTAGAAACTATATATATTAAGACTCTGATAACTTCTCTTTGAAAACAAAAGGAGAATCTCTTAAGGCTTAATTTAATAATAAGTCTCCCCACCGTTTCCCCCTCTTTTTTATCGCCTAATCATTGCCCCCCCCCAATTCTTTAAAAACGTAATTAAGTTCGATTTTAGGTCTGTTGAGCGAACTTCGAAACTGGCCAGCTGATGTATGCGGTTTTTACATTATTTAATTAAACAATCTATATATCTATGAAATGAAAGTGTCTGTGTGTCTTTGTTCATGTCTGTCTGTGTACATTTCCCTACACAATATCTCTGTCAATTTTCAGAGTACAGACTCGAAATTTGATATACAGCGTACTGAGATTTGGGAAAATTTTGTAATCGAGTTTCGGCCAGAAATTTGGTTGATAAGGAGTCAAAGTTCAACGATTTGACTATATATATATATACATATATTGTCCTTTTGGGTAACAGCGTCAAGTCCGGGACAATTGCGCCAACAGGATAAAAGTGGTATTTTGGCAATCACGTATATAAAGTGGTATTTTGGCAATCACGTATATAAAGAGTACTTCTGCCAATATATATATATATATATATATATATATATATATATATATATATATATATATAAAGTACTCTTTTATTGCGTCGTACCGAATTTCTGTATATAAAGGGTACTTCTGGCAAGCACGTAATTAAAGAGTACTTCATATATATATATATATATATATATATATATATATATATATATATATATATATATATGTGTGTATAAAGTACTCTTTCATTTTGTGGTTGCTAGAAGTACTCTATATTTACGAAAGTTCGATACTTTTTTTGTGATCAAGGGCGGAGGTTTGCTTGAAATATAAAAAAATAACAATAAAAATATTAAATACAAAAAATAACATCGCTTTTTATGCTTCAAAAAACATCATAACCTGTAAATCACTATCCTAGAAGCATACGTTACCGTTTAAAATTATATATATATATATATATAAATATATATAAATATATATATATATATATATATATATATATATATATATATATATGGAGAGAGACGAAGAGAGATTACAAGTAGCTATCACTGAAGCTGTAATGTTCTATCAATGGGTAAGAATATCTTCAATACATGTACTCTTTGTGGCGATATTAACCTGTAAACAAACAAAAATACATACGGGCTCTCCAAGATAATTGTTGAAAATTGTTTTAAATGCATCTATGCGTTTCAGTTTACCAAACGTCCGTCTCTAACGCTTTAGATTGAAATTATATTTCTGCTGTTCAATTGGCGGATAGTACACACCACTGTAAGATAGTTGTTTCTTAATAGATCGGAAAGTCATTAAGGTCTTAATTATTTAAAACGGTACTGGGTGATTTTTTTTCTAAATATAATTAATATCAATTGTGTTCGTCTTGTCAGTAGTGATTGATGAATGTGCAAAATTCATGTTTACAACATTATAAACTTCATCAGTCGCTATCTGTGTGGAACTTCTTTTGTAGAAAATGACGCTGTAATTATTATGTTGTTGTTTTCAAATGGCGAGGAAGTCTATTCCTTCTTTTCGTTTACCAAGGTAGTGGTTCGTTAACACATGAACGCATGCTTATAAAGGGGGTATATTCTTATAATAATATGTTAATAAAACGTGCACACACAAACACACACACACACACACACGTATATATATATATATATATATATATATATATATATATATAGACAGAGAGAGAGAGAGTGAGAGAGATGTATATACATATACGGTGTAATTACGTTAGCGCATCGGTTTTCCTTATATTACAGAAGCAACGTTTAGGCTCGATAGTTCCAGAAAATGACCATTCAGGCACTCTAGTAGGTATATTTGTTCTAAGGTTTCATCGGCATTGTCTGCGGTTGCTCTGAACATCCACTTTCAACTGATATTTAACAAGGTCGACTCAGAATAAGTTTGGCTTCCGATTGCGCAACCGTTTTAAAAAAATTACACGCGCAGGCGCTCTTAAAGTAATTACAATCAGTATTAAAAAGTAACGCAAGTTTATCGTTTTCTGACCACTAATTCGCGTAAATTCAAATGCATTTTTAGAATGATGTAATAGAAATAAATTCTATAGCCCTTTTAACATCGATATTTAAATAATTGTTCACTTTACATACCTCTGCTAATTGACCCAATACGCAGTAAATTTTCATAGGTTCCAAGCGTTTACGATATAGCGGCTGTCACACGCACATACATACATTTTCTTTGTCAGTTTTATTATCTTTATCTTTGGTTTCCTCATCCGTCGATCTTTTTCTCTTTATTCCTATATTTCAAGACATACCGTAACCCATACCTCTATCTTCTCTTTTTTACATACACCTAAAATGTATCCCATTTTTACAACATTAATAATTACCTATGACGATAAAGACCTTATATTTTCGTTACAAATTATGCTTTCGTATCGCCTAATCATGCTTCTTGTTACTAGTAAATCGCTGACCGAAACATGTTCTTGAAAGTGTAGCGACATATGTAAAAACAAATAAAAAGTATATCTTGCCCTATTTCGGTATTGAGCACTTTTTATTTTACTCTCGTTTAAGTGCACTTTTTACTTTATCTCTGGAGTATATATATATATATATATATATATATATATATATATATATATATATATATATATATATATATATAGGGTATGTGTGCGTGCGTGTTAACTTGAGGGTGATTTCGTAAAAAAATCTTTGAATAAAATTGATAGAGCATATCGTATCATAGCGGACGAAGACATAGAAAGGTGTTAGTCCACGTTTGCTGCAGATATGCAATTCGGTATACGTGAACACGCCCGAAATACCTGCAAAGTAGGGTGGGGTCTACGTCTGAGACTGGATCAAGTTGACGCTACTTCCTCGTGTGTTTTCTATCCTACAATGTATCCCACAAGGTGCTCTCCAAGGAGAAGTCTATTTGATTCATGGGGTGGCGTCAAACACATCAATCCCCAGCAAGGTCTGCCAACTTTCGGTAATCAATTTGTTAGGCCCCAACAGATTTCTTAGGCCAATTAGCTAACGTTTTGTTGGTGCTCGTTTACCGGGGCGACCAATGAAAACTTCCCCATGCAAGTGATTTTGAGAAGGCGCCAGTCTTTCATCCAAAATCATGAACAGCTCAGCTTAGTTGTGATGCCAGCAGCATGGCTTCAATACTGGGAATTTAGCCTGGAAAAGCAATGCAAAATTAGGGATGAAGTTATTACAGTGAATGCGGAAGATGGTACGGATGCATGGCTTGTGGAAACTCTCAAGGGGCTGTGACTCTTAGCCATACAAAACGATAATCAATACAACGGCTCTGTACACACTGACCTTGGTAGATTCTTCAGGTCATTGTTTCTTTACACTCGCTGAGACAATTTATTAAAATCGATTGTGCCTTTGGCATGACTGTTGCCAACCTTCTTGTGTATCCTGACGTCTGAGGATATAGTGACCCCTAAGGTAGGTGAAACGTTGGATAGCGTTCAATTTGGTCTTACAGATGTTGATATGTGGGATAGTGAAGAACGTCTGCTTTATTCAGGCTGTCTTTCAGTCCAAAGAGTCAAGCAGCTTTCTCGAAGCAGGACGTTAGGCTTTGCACGAAACTCTCTGCATGCACAAGAAATGCAGTGTCCTCGGCGAAAAGGACGTCGTTAATTAGGTGTTTCAAGGTTATTGAGTGAGCCGGTAGCTGCCTGATGTTGAACAGGCTACCGTCTCTAGCACCAAAATCCTCAGTGCCCTGCATTAGCATCATTCTGACGAAAATAGTGATGAAAGTGAGAGCAAATAAGCAAGACTGTTTTACACCGTTGATGATGGGGAAGGGTGTAAGAAGATGCTATTAAGTCTGCTTGGCCAAGCTGATCTTCATGCAGTGTGATGGAGGAGCAGCTGAGTCGTTCAATAATATGTCGAAATGCCTGCATGTAGGTTTGGAACTGCGGCTTTCAGGAGCATTTGCCAACTGCCTTTTAAACCCCTTTCACTTGGTGACAGGTGTGCGACAAATTGCTGGGTCGAAGACGTGTGCGTGTCTTTCAGCCGGCACATTGGAGTTTACAGGTGGATTGTAGTAAACGCAATACTGGCCCCACCATTTGCACTCAGTTTCAGCTGCCATGGCCAAGCAAGCTGGGACAATGGCCGTGAGGTCCTTGGATCATAACTATTACGGACTGTCCTTGTCCTTGAACAGTTATACCGCCGGCTACTCGGTCGTGTCATCTATAATATAAATCTCACCTCTCTGTTGAAATGAATGTATGTATTTTTCTACTCAGGGCTTTTTGACAAATAAACTTTTCAAGGTGTGGTAATTTTTCGTCGTTGAAAAAAACTGTGTGGAGCCAATCTTTACTTTTTCAAACCAGTTAGAAAAAATACGAGTTTGTTGAACAGAAGTTGGTCGTTATTCCAAATGAGTATCTTTCCGAGTATGTTGTTGAATCCATACGTCTCCAATGTGGTGGTCCTGTTTAGGTGTCACACTATTTATGAGAAAGCGCCCTGTTGTTCACTACGAGCTGGTAAACTACCCATGTGCTCTCAGTTCGACGGGAGACATGCCTGCCTTACATAGTGCCTGAAGAAACCCTGCTACCATTGATATAAGAGTGTTTAGTACCCCAGAACAATTATAATAATCGGTGAACATTCTACGGAATGATAAATACATTTATTCAAAAATTATGTTTTGATAAAGCTGATATTTTTTCTAGATTGAGGGAAAACAATTATGGACAGAAGAATAAATAACACCCAGCCAATGTGCTTTACTATTAATAATAATTCTATAGAATAGTTTCCGTTGTAATTTAAGTATAGCATTTACCCGAATTATACAAAATTAATATGTTTAATAAATACTCAGAAAATTATATCATGCTCCATAATCATAAAATATGAGCAGACCATTGTAAGAGATAAGCACTTATTTAAACTTTCAGTCCAGCGCCTTTTGAAAAACTCCTCATGTCCTGCCTCTTTCTGGTATTTCATTTTTTACTTAAGTTTCGGAAGACTTTTCTTCTTTAGTAAAGAACATATGCACGCCGAAATTATTGCAAATTAATTTCTGACGACGTTAACTTGGCCTTTTGGTCAAGATCAAAGTGTAGTATCTGTTCCGGCAGATACTGCAAGCTATGACTAGCTATGACTAGCAAAGACCAGATGTGGGGGCAACCCCACATGCCTGACCTTTAACCAGCTCCCATTTCCCACCTCTCGGGAGCTGGCCCCCCTTTTCCCTTCCCCCTCCCTTCACTCCTCACATTAAAAATTGGCCTTGTGCCTAATTTGCTCGGTGGGGGAGCAAATAAATACCATCTGTTCCGGCAGATGCTGCACTTAAGATGGTTTGTACCAGTCAATGGAGGTGAAGCCCTCTATACTGGGACAATTATTATTTTTGGTAACCAGAGTGCCCCCTTTTTGCCTACTTTTAGGGGAGCTGGTTTTTACCTCACATTAAAAACGGCCTTGTGCCTAATTTGCTCAGTGGGGGAGCAAATAAATACCATCTGTTCTTAAGATGTTGCACGTCCATTTCTTATTCTCTTCTCATCAGTCCTTCACGACTGAGACAATTTTTTTGTACCTTTTCTCCACGTTAAAAAACGCCCCTGGTGTCTAACTCTGTCCTGTGGGGAGGCATAGTAAATGGGTACACTATTAATAACTTGTTGTAATAATTATATTCGGAAACGAGGCTACAGGCCCCTCTTATACTCTTACCCAATTTTTAAACCAAATCTCCATATTTTATTTTTTCTCAAGCAATTTGACTCTTTAATTTGTATTTAGGAAGGATTAAGGAAAATATTATATAAATTTAATATTAGTCTTTGAGCCCAAATAAAGATGTGAAACTAACAACAGATGTTGCATAGTTCCTATTAGAAGATGACTGATGTTATATATTTTCTGTTGTTCATTTTAGTAGAGAGTCTTAGACGTTCATTTTGTGTGCAGATATATCGCGTATATATAAAAAGAGATAGTTCTGTATATATAAATTACATATTATGAGATAGAAACAGTGTTATGTATAAAGAGATAGGGTACAGGCTAATACTGAAGATACGTGCAGGGGATGCAGTGAGATGAGATTTATGATATATTTATAGATAGACCGAGAGATAGTGCGTTTGACATTTACGTTTGACAGTTCTGTGAATGGAAGTGTTTCATAAACATTGACTCATATATTTCTTACCTATTTTTGAGAAGATCATTTTCACAAGTTCTTATAATATAAATGAGCAATACCTTTTCTGTTGAAAAGATAACACGAAGACGTAGATACAAAAAGATGAAGTTGTTTGTTTGTTTCATTTCGACAGGTCAATGGCTTTGCATTAAGGAATTCTAGTCTTACATGATTCTTCTAACCTCCGCTTGCAAGGTTCTATGTCAGCTCTGTCTCTGACTCCTCTCTTCTCCCTGACTGACCGTCTTCCCGACTGAGTTTTTCGTCTGGCTATAT
The DNA here is from genome assembly GCF_053919585.1 of Euprymna scolopes. Taxonomy (NCBI): domain Eukaryota; kingdom Metazoa; phylum Mollusca; class Cephalopoda; order Sepiida; family Sepiolidae; genus Euprymna; species Euprymna scolopes. The sequence continues at coordinate 144,624,498 of NC_136495.1, read as the reverse complement.
TAAGACCCATGACGGCATTGCATGACCAACACGTGTATATTAGACACATGTTATGACATGCCTCCGTGTTTAAGCATGCATTGTTACTCACATATTTCAACTCCGATTTCTCTAATCTACTTTACAAATATGTTTTCCATTGTAATTTAGGTGCATGTCATAAAATAATAATATCTAGTACAATTGCATTACAAATTGGATACGTCAACAATCTTCGAACGTATTCTCTAAACTATAATATGTTAACATTAGTATGTTAACTTTCTATAATTTTCTATAATTTTATTTTAATGAGTAATATTTTGTCTAGTTTCCGTTTATTTTAATAGTATTTCTAATGATATTATATTATAAGATTTGTTGATACACTTCCTTATATGAAATGACTTGTTAGTTTTATTCCTGTTTCGTCTGTATAATTATGTATACTGCCAATTTTTGAT